>NC_056735.1:1689366329-1689383829 GCF_019279795.1 Protopterus annectens
AACAGTGTGCATAGATTTAGCTTTATCTTCCATCTTTTTAAGAACTTCTTCAGCCTTATTGCCAAACAGGCGGTCCTGATTTAAAGGAACATCCAACAATTTAGCTTTAACATGATCAGGCAAAGATTGCTCCTTAAGCCAAGCATGCCTTCTAAGCAAAAACCCAGTAACAGCAGCCCTGCAAGAGGCCTCTAAAGAATCAAAACCACATTGCAAAGTATGTTTTCCAACTTGTTCAGCAGAATGCATTAAATCTTGTAAATCTTTATTTTTCCACACAGTCAGGAATAATAATCATTTTCTGTTTAAGCAGTCCAATAATATGCTGTTGATATTTTAACATATGAAATTGGCAGTTTAAAGCTCTGATTGCCAAGGTTGCAGAAGTATAAACCTTTTTACCCCATCTATCCAGCGCCCGGGAGTCTCTATCAGAAGGGGTAGGATGTTTATCAGTAGAAGCCTTAATGCCCTTGGGCCCCTGAGAAATAGTTTCTAAATATCTGCAACAGGATTTTTGAAAAGGAACTTGTGGGACTCAGGAACCCTGTAGTATCGGTCAGGTTTGCTAGGAGCCAGAAGCAGGGAATCAGGAGCTAAACTGGATTCCGAAAAGACATCATCAACAATGTTTAGTACAGGAGGTATAGCCAAAGGCCTATGCTGAGGAAGAAGGAAATCCCCAAGCCTCTATTTTTAAATCAGAAAATTCCTGGCTTTCCCAGTGGAAATGCTCCCTTAAAGTATGTAAAGTTTCCCCAAAAGAAAAAAATCCTCAGGAGGGGAAGCAGAGGGAATGGAATCCTCTGCATCAGAATCCTTATAAGTAGGTATGGACAAATCCAGGTCATTAGAGAAGTCAGAAGAAACAGAATCCTGATCAGAAGATTCATAGTCAAGCTCAGCTCTAGGCCTCTTTTGGGGGGGTGGGGGTATGACTACCCCTGATTAGAGTAATTAGATCTTCACTCATTTTTATTATTTGTTTTTTTTAGGCATAGGGGCCTGAACATGCGGCCTGGGCGTCAGTGTTTTAGACATGGATCGAGATTTAGGCCTTAGTAGTGAAGGCGGATTCGATTTAATATGCAAGTCTGTAGGCCTGAATACACCCTCAGAAGCCAGTGCCTGCACAGCGGCTCCGGACCCATCCAAGGTACAGACATCCATGGGTTCCATAGGTGAAGTATTTTACGGCATACTGGACTCCGAATGGGTCTCAGTACAGGGGCTGCGAAAGCACCTCACAGAGTACCGGCAAACTGGCGACTGGCTCAGGAGAAGTGTCGTCAGCAGTTTTGGACCTCGGAGGCCTGTCTCTGTCTTTATCTTTGCGTTTTTTTTGGAATCCCAGTCGTCGGATGGCTAACCGACAACATTTCTGGATAATTAAACCGAGAACCGAAATATTTAGAGGCAAAAATATACCGACGATGGATAGTGCGCTGATTAAATAAAGCACAAAACCGACAGCAAGGTATGTCGTGGTCAGGGCCTAGGCAAGGAATACAGTACGAGTGAAAATCTTTACGAAGTATTTGCTTTCCACAAGTAATGCAATTAACTTTTACTGACATCGGTAAGGAGCAAGAAAAAGTTTCCCCAACGGGGTACTTAAGCTTTAAGTTGAAGACTTCGGTTCTGAAACTTGAAAACAAAAATTTCAGGAGTCGGCCGACTGGCACTTGCAAACTTGTTTCTGCTTCGCGCACCGCACGGCAAGAAAGACTGATGTAATGGCATCGGCTGCATGTTTTATACCCCTGACGACCTGACATCATGGAAGAAGGGAGAGCAACCGACGCAGGATCCAAGACTTTGTTAATCAGGCCGACTGAGGGCAACCTGCCAGCAGATTACCCAAATGTAATGACTGCAACAGTGAAACACGAAGAACATCATCCTTGACTCATAAGCAGGAAGAAACATCGCAATTCATGATGGTAAAAGGAGATAGTCGGCAAACAAGCTGACTTCAGTGGAAATTAAGTTGTTCTGGAAGTGAAGAAAAATGATGTGATGGCAGAAAGCGATGGAAGAAAGGAGCGGTCAACCAAGAGGGACTTGGAGTGGAGTGCCGAGTTAAAGGTGAATGCACATTTACAGGATTCAGAAACTTTGTTTAAGGAAAAACTGTTCCAGGAACAATCGCAGAATGCATGTATGACTACAACCTTCTAATCAAGAGGGTTGCAAGACGTTTACCTGTGGGATACAAGTCAAACTGGACAGTGCGGTAATAGCTTCCTGGGCAGGGATTATGGTCAAAATACAAGAAGAGGTCGAAGATATTTTAAGAGAAAAGAAAGTCATATGCACAGACTGTGAAAGAAGGGTAAAGTCAAGCACAGAATATGAGAGCGATGACAAGGAAGAAATTCTTAGCAAGACTGAGCAGTAAAGAAGAAAAAACATGAAAATGTATGAGGTTTGGGATAACAATTTCACTGCTGGGCATTTCTTCTAAGGAGGTAAGAGCATTTATACATATTAATAAAGTAAATAAAATGTTTATTGCAACATTTTGTTTGAGACAGGACAATATATGGAGAAATTTTAAAACAGTTTGAAGTTAAGAAAGACTTTAATCCATAGAATTTATATGTGGTACAATTATTTAACAGAGACAAGAGAATTTCTCTACAGTTCCAGAAGGAAGTTGAGAAAGAAATTAAAAGACTAAGATGTTTTGGAAGTTACAAAAATATATGACAATAGAGATTTACGGACTGGTGGTTGGGAATGTGGTATAATTTTGAAAATGAAAAATGTATACATCTTCCATGGAAGATATAGGGGTTAAAGGTAAAGATGATCATTTAATTAGTAATTGTGACAAACGAACGTGTTTTATTTGTGGTAAACCATGGCATGAAGCTAAGACATGTGATATGACATAGAAAATGTGGTCAAACAGGGCATGCATGGGTAGACTGTGAAGATTACACAAGTCAAAGAACAAGAGCAAAACAGGAACTGTGAACACAGTATAGAAGGGAACACAGAATACGAGCATGCAGAACAAATAATAGTAGAAGAAAATAAAAAAAGAGAAATTAATGTAAGAGGTTGGCATAATGGTTAAGGTATTTACCTCACAGATACAAGGTACAGGGATTGATTCAAGCCCTTGACAGAAATTGAATAGGTTAAAGGAGCAGCTAGCTTAGTACTTACTTATGAACCAATAAATGACTTGATGGTAGCCAGCGCATGGTTCAGTAAGACAGTCAATCACAAGATCACATACAACAATGGCCAACAAGCAACTCAGGTAGACTTCTTAGTTGGGAGGGTGGTTTAATGGCTAAGGTGTTTGCCTTACAAACACAAAGTGCAGGGTTTGAGTCTCACAAGTGATAATTGGCTAGGCTTAAAATGGCTCACAAGGGCAGTTAGCTTAATACTAAACTATGAACCTATAAGAGAAGAAAAGAAAAAAATGAAGTGGAGGGGAATAATGCAAGAGTCAAGTGAAGATGAATATGTGAATTGGAGAATGGTTAAAAGAAAATATAATCCCATAGGGAAAACAGTGAAAGAAAAAGGAAGTTTAAAAGTGTAGTCATGAAAGAAAATAAAGGCAAAGGGTAAAAGTTTGTTTGTGTCTTTCGGCTTTTCCCGGTTAGGGGTCGCCACAGCGGAACTCCGGTCCGCTAATGATTGGCAGTTGATTTTTACGTACCGGCTTGCCAGGCGTGATGCACAGCCTTCAACGAAGGTACGCCCATTCACGCAAGTCTCCACGCAAAACGCTCTAGCTGAGAATCGAACCGGACAGCGTCTTACTGTGAGGCGACAACGCTACCACAGCACCACCACCGCAGCTGCAAAGGGTAAAAGTAGTATAGGATAATTTATAGAGGAAGAAAAGTGAAAATCCTAGCGATAAATGTAACAGTATAAATATTAAAAGAACATTATCCCTGGGATTCAGTAATGTATACACCAAGTGCACACTGCTCTAAGTGAATAGACAAAGACATAACTCACACGTTCTTCCTCCAAATTTTAGGTTTCCTACTGATATTCTTGCAGCTTTAAATATTGACAGGGATTCACAAAGGGTACCGCAAAGTATAGATTACATGTATATTTAGTGTAATCTTTCTGAGTGACCAGAAAGCAGACCAGAAAGCACAAAAAATATGATAAAAATGTTCTTCAATACAGTGTACACTTAAATGTAGGCTTTATTGAATCTGGGCCTATGTGTATTACAATGGTGTAGAACACTTGATATGTATATTACTACATTAGATGACACATGAACACTAATGGAAGAAGAAAGCCTATAAAAAGAAGAGTTATGGAATAGTGACATTATTTGGAATATGGGAAAAGGTACATGTTCAGGATTAGGTAATTATGTCAAGAAAAAATAAGAGTTTTAGATTACACTACAGTTGTTGCTTGTCTTTTCAGATTTTCTAGGTTAGGGGTCGCCACAGCGGAACTCCGGTCCGCTAATGATTGGCAGTAGATTTTTTATGGTGCCGAGTTGCCAGCCCGACGTCCAACCTTCAGCGAAGGCAGGCCGATTCACGCATGTCTTTTGGAGGTCACTCGACCGTGGGGAGGACATGCAGACTCCACACAGAAGGTACTCCAGCCGTGAACCGAACAGGAGAACATCTTGATGTGAGGCAACAACGCTACCGCTGTACCACCGCGGCTTCCTTAGATTACACTACAGTAGAACGTGTAGAACAACTTTAATAGATATAAAGTGTAACATGTATAAAGAATCACTGCAGTATGTGCAGGTCTCACAAGAAAAGAAAAAATAAGTTATGTCTTACCATAACGTTTCATCTGAGTTGTTAATCTTCTTCCATTCATCACTGATGGGTACGGTTCCGAACCCTCGGAACAGAGTCGGCCAAATACCAAGCTAGCGTACACCAAACTCTCGAGCCACACTACTACCACAATGCCCTTCATCCCATACCTCAGATCGAGTTTGCAGAACCATAGTGGCAACATATATATATCTATATATAAAAATATCTATATATCTATCTATACATATAAATATCTATACATATAAATATCTATCTATATATCTATATATATATATATATATATATCTATATATATCTATCTATATCTATATATATATATATATATATATATATATATATATATATATATATCTGTATATATATATATATATATATATATATATCTATATATATATATATATATATATATATATCTATATATATATATATCTATATATATATCTATATATATATCTATATATATATATCTATATCTATATATCTATATCTATATATCTATATATATATATCTATCTATATCTATATCTATATCTATATATCTATATATATATCTATATATATATATCTATATATATATATCTATATATATATATATATATATATATATATATATATATATATGTATATATATATATATATATATATATATAAGAACAGAAAAAGAAACGGAGGCAGAGGCCATCTCTGAGCAAACACCCTAACACACCAAAATTACCCAAAAATCAGCCAGGAGCCATGGTGGGAGAAGGTGGATGGGTGTGATGAATGGAAGAAGATCAACAACTCAGATGGAATGTTATGATAAGACATAACTTCTTTATCTGAAGTTGCTAATCTTCTTCCATTCCTCACTTTTGGGACCGAGTCCCTAGCTACAACAGAATCTGGGTGGCCCTCATGCAATAACATTCCGGAGAGCCATAGAACCAAAGGCAGCTCTACCCCTGGAGATCAGATCCAATTTGTAATGCTTGATAAAGGTATGGTGTTTTGCCCAGGTAGCAGCTGCACAAATATCATCCATAGAAGCCCTAGCATGAAAGGCGACAGAAGCGGCCACAGCTCTAGTGGAATGAGGTTTAATGCGGCCAGGAGTGGATTCCTCCTCCAGAGAATAAACAAAGGAGATGCAATCCCTAAGCCATTTAGACAAGGTAACTTTAGACACTGCCGATCCCTTTCTAGAGCCCGCAAAGGCAACAAAAAGCTGATCTGACTTTCGAAAAGACTTTGTCCTGTCCAAATAAAACCGCAACTGTCTGTGGACATCCAAGGAATGGAGACCGTATTCCTCTTTGTTTGTATAATTAGGGAAAAACACTGGCAACTCAATGGATTGCTTAATAAATGATTCTGAAACCACCTTGGGTAAGAAAGTGGGATTGGTGCGAAGTGATACTCTGTCCTTATGGAAAATCAAATAAGGACTTTTAATGAATAATGCTTGCAGCTCTGATACACGTCTGGCTGAAGTAACCGCCACCAGAAACAGTCTTCCAGGACAGAAACTTCACATCACAGGTTGCAGCCGGCTCTAAGGGATGTAGAGTCAAAGCCTGAAGCACCCTAGACAGATTCCACGATTCCACAGGTTATCTAATGGGAGGTCTAGAATGAAAAATACCCTTCAAGAAAGTCTTACACAGACGGGAAGAAACAGGAATTCCGTCTGAACCACCATGGAAATTGGAGATGGCAGCTAGATGCACCCGAATCGTGGATGCAGAAGCCCAGTTAAGGAAAAGCTCGGTCAGGTATTGAAGAACCGTAGCTACTGGAACAGAAACAGGATCCAGAGACAGCTCGTGCTCACAAGGAAAAACGTTTCCACTTGTCTTTATAAAGTTTTCTGGTAGAAGGTTTGTGGGAGGCCAAAGTAATATTCCGTACCGGAGAAGAAAGTGACTCGAGCCTGGCTACTAATGGAGCTAGAGCAACCAAGTTGTCAGTTTGAGAGTGGCCAGATTTCGAGACGACAACGCTTGGGGGTGAGAGACGAGATCCTGACAGAAGTCTAGAATCCAAGGGGGTCGGAGCAGGTGTGGCTGAAGGAAGGGGAACCAAACCTGATGAGGCCAAAATGGGGCATTGAGAATCATTCTGCTTCTTAACCGAGTAGCTTTCCTTAATACCAACGGTATCAAGGGAATGGGAGGATAAGCATACAGGAAACCTGTGGGCCAACTGAGTCTCCGAGCATCTCTCGGAGACTCCCCCTGCGGAGGAAAATGGACAAAATAGCTTCTGCACTTCACATTGGAAGGGGAGGCAAACGGATTGCAGCAAGGCCGGCCCCAGCGACTAAAACTTTCCTCCGCCACTTCTGGGTTGAGACACCATTCGTGAGGCAGCAGGATGCATCTGTTCAGCCTGTCTGCAATCCCGTTGAACTCCCCAGGATGTGTGTAGCAATCAGGAAATGGTTGGTAGTTATCGCCCACTGCCAAATTCTCATGGCTTCGCAGCAAAGGTGGTAAGATCTGGTCCCTCCCTGCTTGTTGATGTACCAGACCACAGACATGTTGTCGGACTGGATAGCAATCGGTCCCAGAGGAAGAAGAGGGTGGAGAGCTTGTAACACCAGTAACACAGCTCTGAGCTCTAGAACGCTGATGTGCAAGTCTACATCTAGAGGAGACCAAGTGCCTTCAACAGATCTTCCCTGAAAATGGCCCCACCCACCCTATCAGGGAAGCAACCGTAGTCACCGTGGCGCTGGGCTGAAAAGGTTGAAAGGGGGGACACTACAGACTTTTGTCCATTCTCATCCACCAGAGGAGATCCTGCTTGCAAAGATCGGTGATGAGGATTAGTGCGTTCAAGGAACGATGATTGTGTATCCATTGAGTTTGAAGAAGCCACTGTAACAGACGCATATGAAGCCTGGCCAATGTAACAATGAGAATGGCTGCCGCCATGGAACCCAGAGCCTGCAGAACTGCCCTTGCAGACACTTTCCTGCGGTCGAGTATCACTTGCACTTGTGTTCTCAGTCTTAAGAGCCTGTGATGAGGAAGAGATATTAGACCAGATTGAGTGTTGAACATAGCCCCTATGAATTCCAACTGTTGTGAGGGCTGAAGGTTTGATTTTCCCAATTGATAGTAATACCCAGAGACTCCACCAGAGACAGTGTGTGTCGCAGGGCCTTGGTCAGTAGACGCTCGGTGGGGCGGAGAGGAGCCAATCGTCCAGATAAGGAAACACCTGGAATCTATGCAGTCTCAAGTGAGTTGTCACCATTGCTAGACATTTCGGAAACACTCTGGGGGCCGTCGAGAGACCGAAAGACAGGGCTCTGAATTGAAAATGATTGGCTCCTAGCCGGAAGCGCAAAAGCCTCCTGGAGTGTTTGTCCATTTTGATGTGGTAATACGCATCCTGGAGATCTAGACAGCACATCCACACCCACCCCCCCCCCTCGAAGACATGGAAGGATGGACTGAATAGTGACCATGCGGAACTTGGTCTGTATAACTGACTCATTTAAACGACTGAGATCCAGAATGGGCCTCCAGTCCCCCATCTTTTTTGGCACCAAAAAGAGTCTGGAGTAGAACCGTAATCCGCATTGATCTGGGGGGACCTTTTGGATGACTCGCTTTAGAAGAAGCTTCTTGATTTCATAGGTTCATAGGTTGGTACTAGGCTATCAGCCCTAGGGCCTATACAAGCCTAGCCATAACAATTCCCTGGCTATTTCTTCCCACATTATTTACTTTCCTGGACCCCTGTCTAGCAGGGCGACCGACGTGATCCCTGGGGTGAATTTCCTTTCTCCCATCCAAACGTCAAGGTTCCTCTTGAAGAGGTCCAAAGAGGCACTCTGCTTGACATGTATGGGCAATCTATTCCAGAGTCTGGGAAGTCTCTGGGTCAGGAACCTATCCCTCCAGCATGTTTTGTTTATTGTGATGACAAGGTTTAGATCCCTGGAGCGTGTAGCTCTGAGGGATTGGGATTTCTTTAAGTGTAGCATGTCCAACAGCTCTGGGTTTGACATGGCCTTGTATGTTGAGCAGAGATCGCCTCAGAGTAGACGATATGCGACAGAGTATAGCTGGAGTTTAAGGCGGTCAGCATAGGGCATCTGCTTTAGGCCTGTGATTCTTTTAGTGAGGTATTTCTGAGGCCTTTCCAGTTGTTGCAGATGTCTTGAGAGGTACATACCAAATGGGGCGTTGTATTCTATAATGGGTCTAATGAGGGATGAGTACAGTGGGACAATGACCTCCTTTTTTCTGGATGAAAAGCCCTTCGTGATGAGGTGTGCCACATAGAAGGATTTCCTGACTGTTGTGGCGATGTGGTTATCGAAGGTGAGACCACTGTCCACCTGTGTCCCTAAGTCTCTTATCACACTTTCTGTGTTTAGTGTACTGCCACCTATATGGTAATTCATGGATACATGTTTTTTCCCAAAGGGGATAACAATACATTTCTTGGCACTGAGCTTGAGCCCATGGCTCTGGCACCAAGCATCTGTTTCTGTAAGGCCCTTTGTAGAGTATCCACATCATTTGGGGATTCAATAATGGCTCCCAGTTTGCAGTCATCTGCAAACTTTGTTAGCCAGAGTCCCTTAGTGTTGATCTGTACTTCAGAGAAGTAGATGCCAAACAAGAGCGGCCCCAGGACTGAACCCTGAGGTACTCCACTTGTCACTTGTCTGGAGCTGGATTTGGAGTCGGCTACTTTTACAGTGTGGGTTCTATCAGTAAGCCATTTAGCAACCCATTGGGTGACATAGGGATTAATACCCAACTTAGTAAGTTTATCTATGATTCCAGAGTGGGGGATGGTGTCAAAGGCCTTGACAAGGTCTAGATAGGCTGTGTGGACCACCTTACCCTTGTCCATGGCTCTGGAGACTGATTTAAAGAAGTCAATCAGGTTCAGGAGACAAGATCGGCCCTTCACAAACCCAAACTGGGTGGGGTCCAGTGTTTGAAGGTTGCCAATGTCTTTGTTTATATGTTCCATGATAATACGCTCCATGGCCTTGCAGATAAGGCTCGTCAGACTAATGGGATGGTAGTTTCTGGGATCCAAGGTGGATCCCCCCTTGTGGATTGGGATAACTGTAGCTCTGCGCCACTCAGTGGGCACGAAACCTGAGGTGAGGCTATGATTAAACATGACACTTAGGTGAGGTGCCAGTTCATATTGTAGTTCATGTAGTACACAGCCCGGGATGTCATCTGGTCCCATGGATGCTGTATTCTTGGCTTTAGAGAGTGCGTTTTGTACCTGTGTGGCCGTTATTACTGGAATTTGGCAATCTTCCGGTATTGAGATGGGCCATTTAGGGGGTGAGAGGGGGGTGAAGTTGGCACTGAATCGATCTGCCAGGATACTGGCAATATCCTTTGGATTTCGGAAGCTGCCTCCTCCCTTTGACTGGTTGGAACATCGGGAAGGGAGAATTGAGGTCTTGGAAAATTGAGGTCTTGGAAAGGAGTGGAGGGGAATGTGATAGCCTCTGGTGATAATTCTCTGCACCCATAGATTGTCGGTAATGGAGAACCAGGCTGCTTGGTGCAGAGAGAAACGCGCTCTGACTGCTTCCAGAGGAAAGCAATCGGGCAACGCTTCAGGAGAGCTGATAGGGCCAGCCAGAGAAAGAATCTCTGGAGCCCAGATTCCGGTAACCCCCTCTGCCCCTAAAAGAACGTCTTCCACCGTCGGACCCTCCTCTGCCTCTGGAGGAGTCCTCGCCACGTGCGTCATGAAAGAAACCTTGCGACTTTTTGTGCCACAACTTCCCACTCCGCTGACTCCTGGAGAAGGAACGCTGAGGTTTGGAGAAGTGCACGCCCATGGCAAACAAGTTCTTTCCATCCTGCTTGCACCTAGCCAAAGCATCCTTGACCTTAGAATCAAAGAGCGCGGAGGGCTCAATAGGGGCGTTCAAAAAGGAAGACTTGAAGGAATCCGGTAGGTCAGAAATGCGCATCCAGGCATGACGTCGGACAACCACGCCAGTACCTGCTGCTCTAGCTGCTCCTTCGGTTGCGTGAGAGAGCAACCTCATGGAGGAATTCAAAATCGCTTCAAGGGTGGCAAGTTGGGAGGCCACTTTGTCACGTGCTCCATCTGACACTTGACCCGCAAGGCTACCAGAGAGTTCAGAAATAAGATCTCTCTGGAGTCTCATAAAGTGTGCCAAGAAATTCAGCGAATGCACGGCAAAGGTCGCTGCAGCAAAGACTTGCTTCCCTAGCCTGTCCACCGCCCAGGACTCCCTGTTGGCCGGGTGAACAGCCGGACTCTCTTCTGCGAAGTCCTTCTTTGTGGCCGCCACCACCACCACAGCATCTACTGGCAAGCCTTTCGACCAATGGGGTTGATCCTCTGGAGGATAAAGTATTTTGATCTCCTGGGGATAGCTTCTACTGAATCCGGACTCTTCCACGCTCGCTGCACAATGAATTTGACCAACTCATCTGCAGGAGGGGTCACCCAGGACGTAGTGGGCCAGGAACAGAAAGCTGTTAAGAATACGGATTCCTCCGGGGAAGGGGTAGAAGATTTCCGTCACCCCGCTGACTCAAAATCTCCAAGATGTCCCTAAAGGAAGCATAGTCAGGGAGTGATCTAGGGGAACCTTCCCCATCATCGTAATCCGTATCCTCAGTAAGGGACGCTTCAGGTGAGTCCATGTATTTTCTTTTGCACACCCTCTTCCGAGGGGGCTCTTCGGTGGGAATGTCCGAAGAAGCCGCGGAAAGGGGGTGCTTTGGATTAGTGGCACCCTGCCAAGGGCTGGCGATGGCTGAGTAAGGGGGGGAACCAAAGAAGGAGCTGACAAGAGTAGGACTGTTAGCCGCCAGCCCCCTCTCCATAATCTGGAAGGCAGGCCCACCTGAAGAGGGATGGGAGCCCGGAACCGAAGAGGACTGAATCGGGATCGGGGTCACTCCCCGCTCCGAATGGCCCACCTCCAAGACTGACATTTGAGAAGGATTCAGTGCGTAAATAACTCTCGGATCCGAGACGGGAATCGAGAAGGGCGTCGGTGCCGGGGCCAGAACCAAATATTCCACCCCCAAAGCAAGGGATTGAGTAAGGTGAGCTGTTGTCGGAACTGAAGCCCACCAGGACTTAGATGCTGCCGGCATCAAAGCAGTCGGCGCCAAAGGAAGGTGTCCCATTGAAAGCAAAGGGCAAGGGGGCCTTGGGACCAAAAGATCCCAATCAGGAGAATACGAAGGAGTCAAAGGAAGAAAAACCCCAACACCCGGAGCAGAACAGGGTCTGGAGATTCCTCTTGCAGTCAATACCTGATCCACGAGACGGACAATGTCTATTTCGGACACACTCCTGGCAAACCTAATAGATATCCCGGAAGGGGATTCAGGTCGATCCAGAAAAGGACTATAGGGTTGCCCGGCAAACGGGTCCACAGAAGACGAATATCTGCTCTATGGTAATGAACTCAACAGAGCCGAGGATTGTGATTTGAAATGCGTAAATGGTAAAGTCGGCACCGAGAGGGAACTCGGAGCCGAAGTCACAATCGGGATAATAGTCAAAATCGGATCAGAGGTCATCGGAGCCGGAGCCTGTAAAGGCGAGGTCGGTGCCAAAGTGTCCTGAACCAGACTGGTCGGAACCGAAGAAACCATCGGTTCAGTAGTCGTCGGTGCCGAGCCCAGCACCGACAATTCAGACTTCCCAGAAACTGTGCTAGGTGCCAGAATCGGTGTCACAGAGACAGCGAGTCTATGCTTGGAGGAAGATCAACCAGTCTTAGATCGATGATTTTTGCCCCTCTCACCAGCCGGTGAAGAAGTGTCCGAGTGAGAACGCTTCTTATCCTTGCCTGGAGGGGTTGAGACCGCCACAGAAATAGCCTCAGTGAAAGGAGGGGAAAGCAATCCTTTCAAAATCAACTTGTTGCGCCATTCATTCAACGTCCGTTGAGTCCTGGGGAGAAAAGCTCCAGAAACAAGTTTACATAGTTTTTGGATATGTATTACAATATTTACAAAATTACATAGTTAAGCATCATACTGGTGATTAACATTACAGATGGTACATGCTATAAAAGCAATTCATATTACAGTATTTACAAAATTATATAGTAAGAGTATAACATTTAGGTAACATTAATGATGAAACTGACTAGAAAATAGAAACATTTCAAGAGAGATACTGAAAGCCATTTTGAGTTAGGTAGCTAGCTAAAGGATACAAAGTAATACTTTAGGAGAGGCAGAAACAAGGAACTTGTTGGTAAGGAGGAGGAAGGAGGTAAAGGCAGTCTTCAAAACTACTTAGCTGGAGAGCTCGGTGAAAATGCTGCTATATGGCTGTGCGGCAAACGAGATCTGGGATATGGGGATGAAGGGCATTGTGGGTAGTAGCATGGCTGGAGAGTTTGGTGTACGCTAGCTTGGCATTTTGCCGAATCGGTTCCGAGGGTTCGAAAAGTACAGTTTTGTACCTACCATAAATGTAGATGTTCGAGGATCCACATTGCTGCAGTCCTAACTATTGGGTAGTCCGCTGTCCAGTCGGCCCGAATACCAAAGTATATGGCTGACGTCGGTCAGGGCGCATTAGACTGACGTCAGTACGTCAGGGTACTAATGCGCATGACCGACGTCATATCCTCAGTCTTTTCTTGCCCCAGATGTCAGAAGACCCTAAAAAGACAAGGCCCAATATACCTGCACCAAAAATATGTACAATATATACAAAAATATCAGCATATAACCTCACCTACACAACCACCCCTAAACACAGAGGGAAGGAGGGAGGTAAATTGGACTGCAGCAATGTGGATCCTCGAACATCTACATTTATGGTAGGTACAAAACTGTACTATGTTCTTCATTCCACATTGCTGCAGTCCTAACTATTGGGTAAAATCCCAAAGCAGAGGTAAGGGAGGCTGGCAAATCATAAAGAAGCAGGAGCTGACAACATGCCTTGCAAAATAGCTGTGGCAAAACCAGCCCTAGACTTAGAGTAGAGAGGAAGGTGATAATGCTTAGAGAAAGTATGCACTGAACTCCAAGTAGCTGCCTCCAAAATATCCTTAGTTGCCACCCCCTTAGAAATGCTGTTGAAGTGGCAGTAGCCCTAGTGGAATGAGGCCTAATCCCAGCTGGAATCTCCTTGCCATGATGGGAATAACAAAATGCAATGCAAAACCCAATCCACCTAGAAATAGTTTGTTTTGACACAGGCTTGCCCTGCGAACTCAAAGCAAAAGAAACAAACAACTGCTGAGACTGCCTAAAATCCTTAGTCCTGCTTAAATAATAACGCAATTGCCTGTGTACATCTAAAGTGTGCAAAATCTTCTCCCCTTTATTTTGGGGGTCTGCATAAAAAGTAGGCAAATGAATAGTTTGGTTTAAAGCCACACTAGAAACCACCTTAGGCATAAAGGAAGGATTAGTACGTAATGATACCCTATCCTTATGGAAAATCAAAAGGGCTCTACTGCCATAAGGGCCTGCAACTCAGACACCCTTCTTGCAGAAGTAATAGCCAACAGAAAAGCAGTCTTCCATGACAAGTATTTCAATTCAGCAGTAGCCGAGGCTCAAAAGGTTGTAGAGTAAGTTTTTCCAACACAAAATTGAGATCCCAAGCAGGAGTAGGAGCTCTACGTGGGGGTCTTATATTCTTTGCCCCTCTAAGAAACTGCTTGAACAAAGGATGCGAAAACAATGGTGGGTCACAATCATAGTGAGCTGAAATTGCTGCAGCATGAATCTTAATGGAAGAGAAGGACAACCCTTTGTCCAATAACTCAGTAAGATATTGAAGAGCCACACTCAAATTAGGCTCAGAAATCTCCAAATTCTTTGCTGTACTCCAAAATAAAAATCTCTTCCATTTTTCTGCGTACACTTTCCTTGTACTAGGTCTTCTAGCTTCCATAATCACATTTAAAACTTGTTGAGGAAGTTGAGACCTGCTGTGTTTCAACACAGAATATGCCAGGCTGTCAGATGAAGAGAGTGAAGCTTGACACTGAGCAGATGACCGTCCTTCTGAGATAACAGATGTGGAATCAAAGGTAAAGGCCATGGAGGCTTCCTTACCAGACTCCTCAGTAGTGGGTACCAGTGTTGCCGAGGCCAATCTGGAGCTATTAAAATCATCCTTGGCTTGTCTTGTCTGACCTTTAAGAGCACCTTTGGAAGAAGAGGCAGAGGTGGAAAGGCATACACATGAAGATTTTTCCAACTGAAAGAAAGAGCATCCACTTTCCAAGCTGTGTGATGAAACCCCTTTGTGCAAAACTTTGGCAGCTGGTGGTTTAGTGGAGAAGCGAACAGATCTATGTCTGGAGTTCCCCATGACACTGTCAATTTCTGAAATACATGAAGATCCAGTTTCCACTGTGGGGATCCATGATTTGTCTGCTTAACACATCTGCTAAGGAGTTCTGTGCTCCCGGCAGAAACCTTGCCTGAAGAGTTAGTTGCAAGCTGAGCGCAGTCTCCCATAAAATCATTGCTTGCCTGCATAGAGGATAAGAATGTGTTCCCCTTGTTTGTTGATGTACCACATGACAGTTGTGTTGTCTGTTAGAATCAACACCTGCCCTGGAAGAAGTAACTCCTTGAAAGCCATTAATGCAAACTGGACTGCTAACATCTCCTTCATGTTGATATGTAGATGCTGTAGTCTGGCAGGCCACTTGTCTTGTATCCACTTTCCATTTAGATGAGCTCCCCAAGCAATGTCCGAGGCATCTGTCGTTAAAATCTGACTCGCCTCTGGCCGGGTCACAGAGAGTCCCTTGTTTAGGTGACATTCCTGAGCCCACCACAAAAATTCTTTTTTGAAGGCAAGGTATTATTTGAATGACAGTGTCCAAATCCTGGCAGTGCTGTGTCCATACATTTTTGAGATACCACTGCAGCTTCCTCATATGCAATTTGGCATTGGGAAGCACCAGAATACAAGATGCCATGAACCCTAATGCTTGAAGGACTGTCCTTGCAGTCAGCACGGACTGATGAGATAGTTGATGGAAGTAAAGGGATAGACTCTTTTGTTTGTCCGGGGTTAAAAAGGCCATCTGGGCTGCTGTATTCAGTCTCACACCCAGAAAGCACATGTCTTGAGAGGGTACTAGACTGGACTTTATTTCGCTCACAGAATACCCTAGGCATCTTAGCACTGCTATAACATATTCCAGATGCTGTAGAAGGTCTTCCTTTTCTTGAGCCAGAATCAGGCAATCGTCCAAGTAAGGATAGATTTGAATTCCTTTTAGCCTGAAGTAAGCTATCACTGGAGCCAGAACCTTTGTGAATACTCTGGGCAGTAGATAAGCCAAAGGGCAATGCAGAGAACTGATAATGAGAATTTCCAGCTCGAAAACGCAGATACTTCCTGCAACTTAGTCTTATAGGCACATGAAGGTAAGCTTCCTTGAGATCTAAAGTTACCATCCAGTGATCCTTGCCCAGCAGAGGTAAAAGCTGTTGTAACGTCAACATCTTGAACTTGGGAATGTCCAGATAAGTGTTGAGGATAGATAAATCCAAAATCGGTCTCCACGTGTTCCCCTTCTTTGGTACTAGGAACAGGCGAGAATAAAATCCTAGGCCCCTTTCTGATACGGGGACTGGCTGAATGGCCCCTATTTGGAGTAACAGAGAAATTAGCTTGTGAGCCTCTTTCCTTTGTGGAGGAGGAACGTCTGGCATGCCTTTGAAAGGGGGCAATGTATGGAAATAAAACCTGTAACCGTGGTGAATGATATCCAACACCCATCTGTCTTGAGTAATTAAATCCCAATTTTCTTTGAAAAGAGACAGTCTTCCTCCCAAAGGAGCTGCCAGACGAGAATCTACTGGCAGCTGAAAAGGCAGGTCATTGGGTCTGTTTACGAAAGGACTGACCCCTGCCCTCACCAGAAGTCTGCGCAGGTGAACTCCCTGTTCTAGGCCTAAAAGAACCTTGAGCTCTACCCCTACCACGACTAGACCTACCCCTAGACTGGGAATCATAAGCAGGATATGTCCATCCCTTAGTAGGCCAATTTCTACTAAACTTCGGTGGCTGCACCTGCAAAAAATCTTTAACAGTTTGCATAGACTTAGCTTTGTCCTCCATTTTCTTTAAAACTGCTTCCACAGGCGAACCAAACACATCAGACTGTAAAGGAGCATCCAATATCCTTGTCTTAACATGCTCAGCTAAATTCTGATCCCTCAACCAGGCATGCCTGCGAAGAACAGAACTAGTGGCAGCCACCCTCGAGGAGGCCTGTACAGCATCAAAACCACATTGCAAAGAATGCTTACCCACTTGTTCAGACACATGAACTAAATCCAGCAACTCTTTACACTCAATACCTTCCGCCAAAGCATCCACCTTAGATTTCAATTGTGAAAGGAGATAATTTTGATATTTTAGCATGTGAAACTGACAATTCAACGCCCTCATGGCTAAAGTGGAAGAAGTATACACTTTCTTTCCCCATCTATCCAAAGCCCTTGCCTCTTTATCAGTGGGAACAGGGTTTTTAACCACAGAGGCCTTAACACCTTTAGGTCCCTGAGAAACATGTTTCCGGGTCTGCCCTAGGACTCTTAAAAAGATACTTATGAGCTTCAGGCACCCTATAGTACCTATCAGGTTTAACAGGAGCCGGAGGCAAAGAATCAGGATTCAGGGAAGCCTCTGCAAAAACATCTTCCACCACATTCAACACA
>NC_056735.1:1689388829-1689548169 GCF_019279795.1 Protopterus annectens
GGCAGGGGGTAGAGTGAAAGACCATCCCATGTTCTGGTGACATGTCTGCCTACCAAAGAAACTCCGGTTGTAGGCAGGGAATGAGAGGAATCATTTTTTCCAGACTGTGACAATGCTGACTCCATAAACTTTTTAGATACCACTGTAGTTTCTTCATATGCAGTCTTGCATATGGAATTAGCAGAATGCAGGATGCCATGAACCCCAAAGCCTGCAGAATTGGTCTTGCAGATAACTGGGTTTTTGTTGCCATCTGTTTGAAGTAAATAGTCAGTTGCCTTTGTTTGTCTGGCGTAAGGTAAGCCATCTGGGCAGTTGTATTCAAGCTTGCACCCAGGAATGTAATCTTTTGAGAGGGTACCAGTTGTGATTTATTTTCGTTTATTGTGTACCCTAGGCATGTTAGAAGCCTTTTTACAAATGCCAGATGTTGAAGAAGAAGAATGTCCTTGTTTTCTGCTTGAATAAGACAGTTGTCCAAGTATGGATAGATTTGTATGCTTATTTGTCTGCAAAATGCAATTACTGGTGCCAGGCACTTTGTAAAGACCCTGGGTGCCGTAGATAAGCCAAAGGGCAGAGCAGAGAATTGGTAATGCATAAAACCAGCCTTGAAGCGGAGGTATCTTCTGCACAATTCCCTTATTGGGATATGCAGGTATGCCTCTTAAGTCTAGAGTCACTAGCCAAGCGTTCTTGCCCAGCATGGGCAGAAGCTGTTGCAAAGTCAGCATTTTGAATTTTGGAATGTCCAAGAATGTGTTCAAAATCGATAAATCCAGTATTGGGCACCAGGCATTGTCATTTCTAGGTACCAAGAACAGTCTTGAGTAAAACCCTTGTCCTTTTTCTAGTTCTGGTACTGGCTGAATAGCCCCCATATCCATGAGGGATGTAACTTGTTTCTGTGCCTCTGCCCATTGATTTTTTGGCAGATCTGGCCAACCATTTGGAATTGGCAAGGTATGGAAATTAAATCTGTATCCCTGGGATACTATGTTTAATACCCACTTGTCCTGGGTTATTAACGGCCAATTTTGAGCATGAAGTGCTAGTTTTCCCCCTAAGGGGCTGCCAAAAGATAAGTGCTTGATGATGGCAGAGGGAAGTCATTGAGACCGTTTACTGTAGCGTTGTGCTTTGTTTCCTCCAGATTTGGAGGTAGAGGCACCCCACTGCTTTGACCTGTAAGAACCCTGTGACTGATATCTAGAGCATTTTGAGCACATGGATTTGCCGCGTGAGGCTCTGTCGGGACACAGGAAAGGAACAATTTTTTTGTAGTCCAGTGTCTACTGAATCTTGGTGGCTGCACTTGTAAGAAGTCTTTTACAGTTTGCATAGACTTAGCTTGGTCTTCCATTTTCTCTAAAACCTCTTCTGCCCTATTAACAAACAGAGTATCATGATGTAAAGGTGCATCCAACAATTTATTTTTTTATACAATTTTGTATTTTTTTTTTTGTTTTTTTATATGTCCTCATACGTTGTTTTGGATCATTTGTTATATACTGTCAGCATTTTTAAACAATTGTTTTTTTGGTGTGTTTCTTTAATAATGGTACTTTTTAATCAAACTTTTTAATTGATTAATTGGAGGGTGGAGCTTTTTGTGTATATATTCAGGATACTTGGATTTAACATTTGTCATTCTGAAGAAGTCCGTGTTGGGACGAAACCTAGGTCAATTCGTTTTTATTATTTTATTGCCGTTGGTTAATAAACTTTGTTCTGCCTTTGGAACTCCATTTTCATCTTTCTTATTTTTGTTGGTGTGTTTGGTTCCTGGTTTTATTTAACATCTGGAGACTGACAGTATTGAATAATACAGACTACAAAATATTTAGGAAAATAATACGGAAAAAGTTAAGAAAAGGAAGTCAAGACTTGTTAATGATAGTAACAGAAATGATAGATATTATAAATGAAAAGGTTGAAGCTAAAGTTACAGTACGAGACTTGAGTAAAGCATTTGATAAAACACAACATGAATGTTTATGGGCTACATTGAAGGAATACAATACAAGTGGCATAATATTAAAAAAAAATTTGCTTCAGTGTATGAACATGTCAAAATAATATTAAATTGATGGTTAAGTAAAGAAATGAAAATACGATGTGGGATAAGGTAAAGATGTCCAGTGAGTAGCACTTTATTTGCACTGATTACAAATGTAGTACTTAAGATGAATAGAGAGTTAAGAACAGCAGGATACCAGATGGATACAAGATGGGAGAAGTTCAATTACCAGTTATTCTTGGCTATGCAGATGATATAGTTTAATTACTAAAAGTAAAGTACTAAAAGTAAACAGTAGACAGAAGAGATTAAACAAACTAACATCTAAATATTTGGAACATTCGTGTCAATACCTTGTGCCTGGTTCCAAGCACAGAATCTCTTCCATTTTTCTGCATAAGATTTTCTGGTGCTAGGCCTCCTGGCCTCCAAAATAACATCCATAACTGCTTTAGAAAGAAGTGTGTCTTGAATGGCTACATTATCCGCCATGCTGCCAGGTTTAGGGTCCTGTGTTGGCTGTGCAGTATCCGACTGTCTTGTTGAGTCAATAAGTGAGGAATTTGAAGTAGTGTCCAAGCTGGGCATTTGGGACAAGCTCTTTAGTATTGGGTACCAGTGCTGGTGGGGCCAGTCTGGGGCAATCAGAATCATTTTTGGCTTCTCTTGTCTGACCTTCAGGAGTACCTTGGGGAGGAGATGCAGAGGAGGAAAGGCATATACTGTTAGGTTTTTCCAGCTGAAGGATAGAGCATCCACTTTCCACGCTTGCTTGTGATAAGTCCTTGTGCAGAATCTTTGTAGTTGGCAATTATGAGGGGAGGCAAATAGGTCTATGTCCGGGCACCCCCAGTTCCTTGTTATCATGCTGAAGACTTGTGGATCCAATTTCCACTCGTGGGGATCCATTAGGTTTCTGCTTAGTTCGTCTACCAGAGTATTTATCCTTCCTGGCAGGAATTGTGCTTGCAGATGTACTTGGCAAGTCAATGCTGTGTCCCACAAGTTCATGGCTAGTCTGCAGAGGAGGTAGGAATGTGTGACCCCTTGCTTGTTTATGTACCACATGACTGTGGTATTGTCCGTCTTTATCAGTAGTTGTCCTGGATGAAGTAGATCCTTGAAGGCTGTCAGGGCATTTTGAATGGCTAGCATCTCTTTTTGATTGATATGTAGATGCATTTGACTTGTGGACCATGTGCCCTGAATACATCTTCCTGCCATATGTGCTCCCCAGGCATAATCTGATGCATCTGCTGTCAATGTCTGTCTGGCTGTGGGTAAGGTGAATGGCTGTCTCGTGTTGTGGTGACCGGCTTTTGCCCACCATCAAAACGCCTGTTGCAGGCAGGGAATGAGGGTAATTATTATTTCCAAGCTGTGGCAATGTTGAGTCCAAACACTTTTTAGATACAATTGATGTTTCCTCATATGCAGTCTTGCATACGGAATTAGCAGAATGCAGGATGCCATGAAGCCCAAAGCCTGATTTTTCTTGCAGATAACTGGGTCTTTGTTGCCAACATTTTGAAATAAGTAGTCAGTTGTCTGTGTTGGTCTGGCATGAGATAAGCCATCTGGGCAGTTGTATTTAAGCTTGCACCCAGGAATATTATCTCTTGAGAGGGTATGAGTTTTGATTTCTTTTCGTTTACTGTGTACCCTAGGCCTGCTAGTAGTGTTTTTACAAACGCCAGATGCTGTAGTAGAGTGTCCTTGTTCTCTGCTCGAATAAGGCAGTCGTCCAAGTAAGGATATATTTGAATTCCTCTTTGTCTGCAAAAAGCAATTACTGGTGCCAGGCACTTTGTGAAGACCCTGGGCACAGTAGATAAGCCAAAGGGCAGTGCAGAGAATTGGTAATGCATTGAGCCAGCTATAACTCTGAGGTATCTTCTGCATGATTGTCTGATTGGGACATGCAGGTATGCCTCTTAGGTTCATAGGTTCATACTAGGCTATCTGCCCGAGGGCATTTACAAGCCTAGCCCATCGTTTTGTGGCTTACGCCACCCCTTTAGTATGGGGAACTATACCCATTATTTTGCTGTGCCTCTGTCGAGCAGTGACACTGAGGTAATCCCTGGGGTATATCTGCGATCTCCCATCCATTGGTCAAGATTTCTCTTGAACAAGGCCAGCGAGGTGCTCTGCCTCACATGTACCGGGATTTTGTTCCACAGCATAGGGAGTCTTTGGGTGATGAATCTATCCCTCCAGCACATCCTATTAATAGCTGTGTCGAGGTTTAAGTCTCCCGCCCTTGTGGCTCTGATGGATCTAGATCTTTTGAGGTGAAGCATATTCATCAAATCTGGGTTTGACATGGCCTTGTATGTTAGGCAAAGGTCACCTCTGAGCAAGCGTGGCGACTGAATAGAGCTGGAGTTCTTTCAGTCGGGCAGCATAGGATAGATTTTGAGACCCTTTATCCTTTTGGTGAGGAACTTTTGTGGCCTCTCCAGCTGCTGCAAGTGTCGGGTCAGATACATTCCGAATGGGGCATTGTACTCAATCATTGGTCTGATGAGTGATGAGTAAAGGGAGACTATAACCTCCCTTGATCTAGATGAGAATCCCTTCATGATAAGGTGGGCAATGTAGAAGGTCTTCCTAACTACTTTAGCTACATGGGTGTCGAATGACAGACTACTATCAACCTGGGTCCCCAGGTCCCTGATAACTTCTTCTGTGCTCAGTGGATTGCCACCTATTTGGTAGCTAGGGGTAACCTTGTTTTTCCCGAAGGGTATGACTATGCATTTTTGGCATTTAACTTTAGGCCGTGGCTCTGGCACCAGTTATCCGCTTCTGTGAGACCCTTCTGAAGGATATCTGTGTCAGATGTGTTTTCTACTATGGCCCAGTTTGCAGTCATCTGCAAACTTTGTCAGCCATAACCCTCCTGTGTTTGCTTGTACTTGAAAAGTAGATGCCAAACAAGAGTGGGCCCAGGACTGAGCCCTGTGGGACACCACTTGTGACAGGCTTTGAGTCTGACATGGCGCCAGCAACTCTGACCCTATGGGTTCTGTCACTCAGCCAGTTTGCAACCCATCTTGTGATGTATGGGTTAACATTTAAGCTGATGAGTTTTTCAATGATACCCGAGTGGGGTATTGTATCAAGGCCTTAGCCAGATCGAGGTAGGCTGTATGGACTGCCTTACCCTCATCAATGGCTTTGGTGACTGTTTCAAAAGTCAACCAAGTTTAAAAGGCATGATCTGCCTTTGACAAAGCCAAACTGGGTTGGATCCAAAGTCTGCAAATTCCCTATGTCTTTATTTATGAGGTCCATTATGATCCTCTCCATGGCTTTGCAGATAAGGCTTGTCAAGCTAATGGGCGGTAATTTCCAGGGTCGGTGGAGGCACCGCCTTTGTGAAGTGGGACCACAGTTGCAGTGCGCCACTCCTGGGTGCGTATCCAGAGGTAAGACTTTGATTAAACAGCTGTCCTAGCTGTGGGTTTAATTCCTCATTGAGTTCGTGGAGCACACAGCCGGGGACACCATCAGGTCCCATGGATGCTGTGTTTTTGCTTTGGAGAGAGCAGTTTTCACTTGGGCGCTGGAGATGTTTGGGGGCTGCAATCGTTTGGTATAGATATCTCTCCTTTTGGGGAGGGAGAAGTTTGCACTGAACCTGTCAGCCAGTATGTTGGCAATGTCTGTAGGATCAGTAATCTTCACATCATTTTGAACTAGTTCTGAGCATATCTGGGAGTTTCCTCCTAGGTTTCTAACATAGCTAAAGAAGGCCTTATGATTGTCTTTTGAGTCTTTAGCTATTTTTCTCTCGAAATTTGCTTTGGATGATTTTATGAGAGCTCTTAGTTTTTACTTATAGTGATCAAGGGTGTCTTACCTTTTAAGGATTTTGCTCTATCTTGTAGTAGCTTCCTCCTTTTGTTGTAGAGTTTGTTTATGGCTGGGGTCCACCAGACTGGACGCTTGCCTTTGGTACAAAGAGTCTTTGTTTTGCTTGGGATTGCCTTATCCATGCAGTCCTGCAGGTGCTGGTAGAAGGCATTTGTAAGTGATTCAGCGGCTTGAGTACTGTTTTCCGCTGGCTCGGGGCCTTAAAGGAGACCACACTAGTCTTTAGAAGTGTGAAGTCGGCTTTTGAGAAGTTCTTTACTGTGGTCTTTTTATTTCAGGTGGGGTGGGATGAGGACCTCCAGCGAGATTAGTTTGTGATCTGATCTCACCAGTGAGGGGTATACTTCGGTGTTGAACATTGTGCTCCCATGTTCGTGATGATGAGATCAAGTATGTTATCTCCTCTTGTGGGAATGGTGACTAGTTGTTCCATGGCATTTGAGTTTATGAATTCCAGGAACTTTTGGGCTAGGGTGTTTGGGCTTGAGTAGTGTTCCCAGTCTATATTTGGGTAATTGAAGTCACCTAGTATGATGGTGTTTGGTGATACATTTATCCCCTCTAGTGTTTTCAGGAAGGCCATGTGAGGTTCCTGAGTTTGTGAGGGTGGCCTGTAACATGCTACAATTTGCAGAGCAGTCTTGCCTACGGTTAATTGCACCTGGATGGTCTCCGATGCATCATGCGTTGCCACTAGTCTTGAGGTGTGGGTGTCCTTGATGAATATGGATACCCTCCTTTCTTGGTATTTTCCTGATTTTGGGGCCGGAACGCATGATATGAGGTAAAACCTGATAGCTGGGGTGCTCTCAGGAGCCTTGAACCAGGTTTCTGTCACAGCACAGACATCGATGTTCTCCATACTGAGAAGGGCCTCGAGTGCGTGCATTTTGAGATTTAGACTTCTGGCATTGAGCAGCATTACCCTTAGTTTTTCCTTTTTGTGTTCTAGGGTGGTAGGTTTAGAATTTGAGCCTTGCCTAAAAAGGCACTATGGGGTGGCAAGAGCCTTTGCCAATATCCGGAATCCCAGGGGTGACAGGTGCAAGCCGTCCCTTGCGAAGCAGCATGGCTTGTCCAGCATGTCATCCCAGGCAGACAGATACTGGATCCCCTTTGAATGACACCAGTGTTTAAGCCAATTGTTAAAGCTGATCATCTTATCTCTGTATTGTGGCATCATTCTTGGTGAAGGTAGGATACTGCTCAAGGTCAGGGTCATACCTGCCTGGGCTACATAATCAGAGAGCTCCTCAATGTCTCTTTTCATGTAGTCCAAGGAGGTACGTCTCAGGTCGTTTACACCAGCATGGACAATGACTGAGTCATATTTGTACCTGCTGTTGAGAGACCTGAGTGCTTGCGTTATGTGGCGGATTCTAGCGCCCGACAGACAGCTTACTGTGACCTTCTCCTTACTCAGTCTGGTGAGCGGGCGTCAGTGTGTCTGACTATGGAGTCACCAATGACTAGTGTGTCTGGCATTGTGTTTGGCCTTAAGGGCTGTGACTGTTTGACACTCTGACTGTGAGGTCTATGTGTTGCAGGTGTTGTGTTCTGAGGTAGTGGTTGTTTGGGTGTCTGCTTTGGTGGCCTCTGCTGTTTTGGTAGATTTTTGATCAGAGCCTCGCAGTATGTCTTTGTGTGTTTATGTGTATGATTTGAGGTTGTAATGGTACTATGTGAGACTGGGTCTATAGTGTGTGTGGTAACCTTCTCCTCCTGACTGGTCTTGCCAGTCCTATGTTGAAGAGCTCAGCCTCCAGTTTGGCCGTATAGTTGCATCTCTCGCATGTATTTGTGTTTTGTGGGAGGAGGAGAGGGTTGTCTGTGTACATGAGGCAATTGTAACATTGCCTCAATATTCCCAGGTTCACCAGCTGAGCAGGAGAGGACACTAGCAACTGATCCCTCGACATGCGAGAAGGATAGACAAAAACTTTAAAAAGATTCCGGGGATGTGGGTGACCGAGAAATGGGGGGTTGCCTTTTTGGGGTGCTATCTATAAGAGTGCCGTATCAAGGTAATAAGTACTGTAGGAGCAAGTGCTAGGTTTAACAGATAGAGAATAGTCTACTTAGAGTCAAGTAGAGATGATCTTTTTAGTTATAGGATACGCTGATTAGATCAGTAGTATAGGTCGAGGAAGGTAGTTTCAAGGGAAAATTTGAAGAGTGGACTTTAGGTAGCCCGAATAGTTTAAACCTGCTTAACCGGTGCTGCCCTAGTGTGCAACAGTGGCAGCTCCGCGCTAGGTCTAAAGTCGCAAGCCAAGCCTTCTTGCCCAGCATGGGCAGACGCTGCTGCAGAGTTAACATTTTGAATTTTGGAATGTGCTCAGGATAGACAGGTCCAGTATTGGTCTCCAGGTTTTGTCCTTTCTGGGCACCAAGAATAGCCTTGAGTAAAATCCTTGTCCCTGCTCTTGCTGTGGTACTTGCTGAATGGCCCTCATGTCCATGAGGGATGAAACTTGTTTTTGTGCCTCTGCCCTTTGATTGTGTGGCAGGTCTGGCATACAGTTTGGCCTTGGCAGGGTATGAAAATGGAACCTGTAGCCCTGGGATACGACATTTAAGACCCATTTGTCTTGAGTGATCATGTGCCAATTTTGAGCAAAATGTGCTAGTTTTCCCCCCAAGGGAGCTGCCAGAAGATAAGTGCTTGGTGCTGGCAGGGGAAATCATTGAGACTGTTTCCTGTATGGCTGTGATTTTTCTTCTCCGCTTTTGGAGGTTGAAGCACCCCATTGTTTAGAGCTGTATGAGCCTTGGGGCTGGGATCTGCCTCTGGGGCGTCTGTATCTACCTCTTTGTGGCCTGTCTGACACTGGAAAGGACCAATTCTTTGCAGGCCAGTTCCTGCTAAATCTGGGAGGCTGTACCTGTAAAAAATCCTTGGCCGTTTGCATAGATTTAGCTTTGTCCTCCATTTTCTTCAAAACCTCTTCTGCTTCAACAACAAACAAGGTATCATGTTGTAATGGAGCATCTTATAATTTTGCTTTAACATGATCGGGCAGATTCTGTTCTTTTAACCAAGCATGTCTCCTAATGACAGAACCTGTAACAGCGGCCCTGCAAGAGGCCTCTGGAGAATCAAAACCACATTGCAAAGTATGCTTTCCTACTTGTTCAGCAGCATGCAATAAATCTAGGCTTGCCACCCCTCCGTTTTTTTTCCGGACTATCGGGAAATCAAACTGATTCTCGGGTAGTCTGGAAAACACTGTACAAACTCCAGTATTCTGTTTCAAAAAGGAAACAGACTATCGGAGTTTGTAAATCGGCTGATTTACTATGCTTTTTTTTTTTTTTTTACAGAAAAGCATAGTAAAAATCAGCCAAAAGCAGGCGGCGGGAACAAAAAAAGAGGGCGTTCCCGTTGAGTGATGCTGTCGTGACATCACAAAATAGGAGGTATGTTGGCGGGGGAGGGGGTTGGGGTGGGCAGGGTTACTGGTGACGCAAGGGGCGTGGCTTTGCTCTGGTTTTAGCCGTGAAGAAAGGTGGCAACCCTAAATAAATCCTGCATTTCTTTGTTTTCTGCACATTCTGAATTTGTCAACATTTTTTGTTTAAACAGTGACATTAGATATTGCTGATATTTAAGCATATGAAATTGACAATTTAAAGCTCTTACAGCCAAGGTAGCAGAAGTATAAATCTTTTTCCCCCCATCTGTCCACAGCCCTTGAATCCCTATCAGAGGGTACAGGATTTTTTTGCAGTGGACGCCTTGACCCCTTTGGGACCCTGAGAGATAGTTTCTGGGTCTGCAGCAGGGCAGGGTTTTTATAAAGAAATTTATGTGAATCAGGAACACTGTAGTAGGAACCCTGTAGTATCTGTCAGGCTTAACAGGAGCTGGAGGCAAAGGGTCAGGAGATAGTCCGGACTCTGAAAATACATCATCTACAATGTCTAAAACAGGAGGACTAGCAAGGAGCCTGTGCTGAGGTAATAAAAGGAAGTCTCTGAGCCTTTTCTTGGATTCTGAGTAATCTTGGCTCTCCCAGTGGAAATGCTCCCTCATAGTATGCAGGGTTTCCCCAAAAGAATAATCCTCAGGAGGAGAGGCTGAAGGAATAGATTCTTCAGCATTAGAATCCTCATAGGGAGGAAGAGAACATTCCTGGTCAGAAGAGGAATCAGAAGAAATGGAAACCTGATCTGAAGATGCATATTCCATCTCTTGCCTAGGCCTCTTATCAGGTGGGGGATGGGAACCCCTGATCAAAGTAATTAGGTCTTCGGCCATTTTAAGCATCTGTTTTTTAGGCATGAAGGCCTGTCCAGGAGAATGCTGTACTTGTTTCTTTGTCTTTAGAGCTGCTTTAGTCCTTGCCTTTGAAGCTGAAGTTGGTTTTACATATAACTGTGTAGGCCTGAAAACACCCTCAGAAGCCGATGCCTGCTCAGCGGTTCCGGACCCATCTGAGGGAATAGTATCAGAGTGTCCAATACATTGAGTTTCCAGCGGCCTAGTCGGCTCCACGTGGGAGTCGGAAGCGGCCTGTGGCTGATGTAGCGGGCATCAGGGGCTGCGAAAGCACCTCACTGAGAACCGGCGACAGGCCTAGCAGAAGCCTCGTCGGTTTTGGACCTCGGATGCCTGTCCTTTTCTTTGCGCTTTTTATAAACTCCGGTAGTTGGTTGCTCCAACGGCATTATATAGTTAAATCTTCTGCCAAAATAATTAAATGCAAAATCGTACCGACGCTTAATAGTGCGTTGGTTAAATCTAGCACAAAACTGACAGCTAGCAACGTCGTGGTCAGGGCCTAGGCAAGGAATACAGTAAGAATTAAAATCCTTATGAGGTATTTGCTTCTCACAAGAAATACAATTATTAACTTTTTCTGACATCAGTCTGGAGCAAGAAAAAAAAGTTTCCTCAATGGGGTACTTAGCTTTAATGAAGACTTCGTATCTGAAATTCGAATTTGAAAATCTCAGGAGTCAGCCGACCGGCACTTGCGAACTGCTTTTGCTTCGGGCACCGCGTGGCAAGAAAGACTGGAGAAAATGGCGTCGGCTGCATCTTTTATACCCCTGGCGCACTGACGTCAGGGAGGAGGCGACAGCAACCGACGCCGGACCTAGACTTTGGAACTCAGGCCAACTGCGGGTAGCCTGCCAGCAGGACAACCCAATTGTAATGACTGCAACAGTGAAACACTATGATCATCAAAAAAAGTTACTCACAACCACCTATGGGTACGGCTACACAACGCAAGGAGTTTAAATAAAATGCACTCCCTGGAAGCACTGCTCACCCTGCAGAACACAGACATAAATGCAGTCACAGAAACTTGGTTCAGAACCACGGACAGCATCCTGGCCATCAAAGGCTACAATGCCTTTCATATATTTCGATCCCCTCAGCTCAGGATAAAACAAAGGGAGGAGGTGTCTCAATGCTCATAATAAACAAGTACACCACTGGACTGGTCCAATAACATGAATCTCTTCAGCGGCTCCATGCCCAAATAACCATAGGTGTGCCCCCCCATTATATCCTTGCTAGCTACAGATCCCCTAACATGGGTCTGGAAAACGACACATCCTACCTAAACCTACTGAAATCTCTTAACAGTCAGCCTAACACTATACAACTACTCCTCCATAAACTGGAAGATTGATATGACCCACAATTCACTTGCTCAGATGTTTTTGGACTTTGTTAACTCAAACATTCTGGAGCAAGTAGTTAGCTCACTAACTAGAGGTACAAATATATTCTAGCCCTGGTGCTCCTGGGGAGGTTGCTGCTCCCATTAACTTCTCCCTAGTAAGATCTGCCCACAAAATTATCTCCTTTAGTATTAAAACTAACCTAGAACCCCCATCAAGCTCCAGACATGCTAAGAACTTTGCTAAGGCCAATTACCTCAAACCAAGTGACAGCTTGTTAAACTTCCAAGCCCCTCTGACCCTGACGCCTACTCTGTAATGTACACAAAAGCACTGTACAACACAGTCATAGCTGCAAAGAGGTGACAGTAACTGTCACAGTCAAACCTATAATAACTTGCAAAAATAAACCACACTGGTGGATCCCTAGCATAAACAGGCTACTCATCAAAAGGGAAAAAAATCCTCTCCAAAGCCAAGAAAGAACAGACAAAAAACAGTGCAAAAAAAGACACTCACTAGTCTAAGCAAACAAATTAGAGAGCTGGTCAACGTGCCTTCCAAGTGAAAGATAACCGTAAGGCTTTTTTTTTTTTTTTTTTTTTAATTATATTCATAACCTCAGGGGAAAGACTTAGCAATGCGCCAAGTTGATCATGAATGGCAACACTTAGACCAAACCTGAAACAGTAGCAAACTTGCTGGCTGACAAGTTCAGTTTAAACTTCTCCCCCAATCATCTCCTACCACACCCAAGAAATACCCGCAACCATCCCCCACTGGTCATTACAAGGGAACAGGTCTTTACTGCGCTTGCTAAAGCCAAAAACAGCCTTCATGGGTCCCAACAATATTTCAGGATGCTTATTAAAAAGCTTAAAACAAATTCTATCATGGCCACTAGAAACCTCTTTAACAGCCTTTGGATGGGCTTTGTTCCAAAGTAATGCAAGACTGCCAACAGTCATCAGTCTGCACAAGGGGGGCCCATCAACTGACCTAGGGAAGCTTTACCTGCAAGGCCATGGAGAGAATGACCATGGACCTGATCAATAACATAGGAAATCTCCAAACACTGGACCAGACCCAATCTGGCTTTGTCAAAGGCAGGTCTTGCCTGCTCAGTCTGGTGGACTTTGAGAAAGTTATCAGGGCCATGGACGACGACAAAATAGTACACACCTCTTATTTAGACCTGGTCAAAGCTTCTGACACAATTCCCTACTCAGAGATCATAGATAAACTTACTAGGTTTACCATAAACCTCTACATTGTCAAGTGGATAGCAAACCTGCACTCTAACATGAAACATGTTGTCTGGATAGGTGAATTCACATATGATAAGAAACCTGTTACTAGCTGTGTCCACAGGGCTCAGTGTTGGGAACCCTCCAGTTTGGTATATACTTCTCTGAAGTGAAGGGCAATGTTGGGTGCCTCTGGCTCACCAAGTTCACCAATCCCCAAATGATGCTGACATCCTACATACAGGCCTAAAAATGACTGATGCCAAAACCATTGAGACTAAATGCTAAAAAATGCACAATCATACCTTTGGTAAATAAGATGTCCCGGCAAATTATAATATTGAAAGACATGCGTGCATAAATGGGAGTGCCTTCGTTGAAGGTTGGGCACTGTGCTGGCACCTCGGCGTTTTGTAAAAAAAATCTACTGCCAATCATTAACGGACTGAAGTTCCGCTGTGGCAATCCCTTACCGGGAAAAGCAGAAAGGCAAACAAACATAGTACATACCTAAAAGTACACCCAGTGAAGAGCGACCTAGAAAAAGACAGTAACCTAAACTTTGACCACTGGGTAGCTACGATAGTGAGGAAGTCCTTCTGTGTGGCTCGACTTATAAGTAAAAGCATGGCATTAATGTCAAAGGAGGTCATAGTGCAATTGTACTTTGCTTTTATAAGGCTCATAATAGGAGTACAATGCTCCCTTCTGCATGTACCTAACATGGAAGTTACATGCATTGGAGCGGCCACGAAGGTTTCTCTCTGGGGAAAAAAAAAACAAAACATACAAAGCGTAAACACATGTCTTATGAGGACCGACTAAGGGCCTAACTCTTTATACAGTCTCACATCGCTTATTGAGAGGTGACTTATGCAGGACCTACAAGGCATTCTTTGATCCAGCCCTAATGAACATTTCAAGAAAATTACATGAGAATTATGAGTTCCATGGGCTCTAACCTTATTTTTGACTCTAACAGAACTTGTTGGAGAGAGATTTGTATCCCAAAGGTTACCTCAAATCGATGGAATAAACTTCCTGTCTTCATAAAACAAAGCCAGTTCCTTACACTCTTCAAAAAATTTGGATAAATGGATGGGGAACCATTAAATTTACTCCTGGGGTATTGTCCATGTCACTTATGGACAGAGGCAGTCTGTAATATGACTCAGAGCTTCAAACCCAAAGACCCACTACCCTGACACTACCCCATCCCATATCTGGGGATCTTAAGATATAATATCGTCGTATCCTGGATATTACTGGCTAAGCTTGTAATGGCTTTTGTGCCATTAGCCTAGTAATCACCTATGAAAGGCAACTTGTAACATATTTATATCTACTGTTCAATTGAAGAAGCCGAAAAGATTTCTAACCAAGAAAATTAAAATTCTTAAATTTTTCAACAACCCTGACAAATTAGCACAACTTTCCTTAAACTCAGTAGCCTACAGGTTGCTGCAAGGTGATCAGTGTCTTCCTTTTCAAGCCATGAAAGACCCAGTACTATTTAACCTTTTATTTCTTTGCAAAACCAGTGTCTCCATAAACATCCATAGTAAGGACCTAAATCTACACAAACAAATAAAAAAAAAAAAAGACTTGCAAAAGAGTTTCCTAACTCAATGTACTCCTAAACTACGGAGTAAGTTACCACCACAGGTCAAACAAATTTCTACTTTGGCTACCTATAAGGATAATCTTGATAACTGGATGGATAGATACAAATTTGCACCAGGGTTATATTTACAGCCCTGCTCAATTTGGCAAGTGAGCACTATTAAGTTACTTATTTATTCCTTTTGTTGACCAGGAGAGTCTGACTGGGTAAAAAGCCCCTTTTAAGCAGGGGCCCGGGAAGAGAAGCTCCACAGAAAAACAACATGGTCCACTATTACACTGTCATCTTAACCTAGTGTAGAAGACAAACATCTCACAGGGTTTATGAAAATTAAAATAATAAAATATGTAAAGAGAGTTGTACATGAGATAGGCTAGAGAGAGGAAGTGATACATTAGGCCTCAGAGAGGTTTTTGTTCTGCAGTAGCAGAGTTACCCTGGAAGTAGACATGGGCAGAGCCACATCTCTGCAAGGTCTCATTTCAGATCAATTTAAGTGTTAGCTTGTCTAGCTGTCTAAGAGAAAGTGGCAGATCATTCCATAGTTTGAATACATAGAGTATAAGGAGTTGCCTGTGTTGATGTTTGATTTAGAAATTATTATTAGTTTTTTTTTTACTTGTGTAAAGGTTCCTAGGTGAGGATTAGAGTTTAAGATTTTACTGAGAGATGGGCAGTTTTGTCGTGTGTGTGTGAGGTTATGTGCTGTGAGTAGTTGAGAGTATGAGAGATACTGAGGTAGTTAAAGCGAGATGAGCTGTCTTAGTGACTTGCAGTGGCGAGTTCTACTTGGGTGGTCTGATGCTAACTTAGTGATTTTGTTGTAGCACGTTTCAAGCTTGAATTTTTGACCAGACTGTAGGTTTACTAGTACTGGCAAGGCATACAGAAGAGCTGGGAGGAGATACAAAGATGCAAGGAAATTCTTGGCATCATTTGTAAGGTAAGGTTTTGCACTGTATAGTACACACAAGCTTTTGATGTGTCCTTTTGATAGTTTGTTGCAAGTGCTGATCAAATTTTAGTTTCTCATCTATGGTGACTCCAAGGAGTTTTGTTTCAATTGTGGTACTGTTAGCTGATTTGATTTTACATTCATTCTTCTCAGAGTTGTTTTGGTGAGAAAATCATTAAAGAGCCAAAGGGAAAGAGGGACTGGACAAGTACCTTATTTTATACATCTCAGAATATTGCCTTCTTAGTAGCGTTTTTTTTAACAGACTCATCTGTACATTTCTGATTCTTTGGTTGTTGTGATATTTATTACTTATTTATGGAAAAGACTGGTAATGAAAGGCTAGCAAAATGTTAACACTGTTCTCCTCCTTACCCAAACATCATGCTGCTCATGTATCGGACATTTTGATTTGTCTATCCAGGTACTGCACCCAATGTCAAGCATGTAATAGTACTGAGAACCAAACACAAAGGAACTCAAGTGCCAGCAAACCAAGAACCAAAAAGAAATGCACCACTGCCATAAGCCACACAAACAGATTCTCAGACATTCCACAGTGTAAAGAATTTTTATATTAAACTTAATCGTTTTCATCCAAAAAAACAAAACTTCAGAATTGATTTTACAAAGCATCAAAAGTTTAAATAACTCATTTTACAGTCTAGTGACTAAAGCATTATCCAAGTTTCATGGGCGCCCGCAGGCAGGTGAAAGGGGGTGCACTTGCACCCCCCTGGAACTGGCTGGCAGAGAAATTAATTGTACTTAAATTAAAAAAAAAATGTTTTTTTTTTTAAAGGGTGTCCCTCTTTAAGAATGCCCTTTGCATCCCGTCCAGTCGTACAGACGCAACAGGTGTTTGCGACCTGTTTTCGTCTTCTGTGCCTGTGCGACCGATGGTTTACATCTTCGTCTTTCGCGCCTACTGGGAATTTGAATTCCAGAGGACATTCGGATTGTGCGTACAAATGTAGGAGAGGTAGGTGTGTTGACAGCATATATTAAGCACTTATTGTACTGTATAGGTTTATACTGATGCCAGGGAGCTGGAGCGCACAAGAATGGGTTTCCTGTACTTCTTTGTACTGATGTATGAAATTTATCCTTGGCTGACAACTTAAGATTGTCTAAAACTGCACCCTTATATGTGTCCAGCACAAAATGTGACATGAATTTGTATTATTTTCCTGTAATAACACTTCAGTATCTGTAAGAAGCAGGCATGTCAAAATTCAATAATTGTTCAGAAGTGGGATTTTTCATGAAGCATTCTTTCACATTTGTTTCAGTAAGATTTCATGTAATTATTGGCTGCTACCTGGAACACTGCAGGCAGCTGACATTGTAATAAGTGTCCCCTGGCCATAACTACAAGAAAATATTTTTGTGATATCATAGCAGTTTATAGCTGCCACTTTACGTGTTATGAGCTGACTAGATATTTCGGTAATATAAGTTTTTCAGTTACTGACGCGTATAACCAAAATGCATGCAGCGAATTGAAGACTAAAGTGCGGGACAGCAAAGTGACTGAAAAATAGTCCTTGTAACCATTGCCGTCAGTTAAAAAATGACATTGCAGGAGAGGGATAGCAAAACAGCTTTGATCATACTATTGATCTGTATTCTAAAATAGATGACATTTGTATTTTTTGGGGGGTTTTTTGAGTAGTAGCTGTATAGCCATGTGAAGTTGACATTTGCATTTCACCTGTTATGTTCTAGTTCTAGCACAAACCAACCTAATTTAGCTGCATTAGGATGCATGGTGTAAAACTGAGCTGTTTTCCTTGTAAAACAAGTGCTGTGATCTGCCTGTGAGCTGCCGAGTCATACGACATATTTGTCTGTCTGCACTGTCCTGCAAGATTTTGAAATTCCAGCAAATGGTCTTGCAGATGTGAGTTATGCAACATTAAATGCAGTACTCTGAGCTCTCAAACTTAATATTTTGTTCTGGTGGCATGTTTTCCTAGAGGAAACTGTATCCCTCAATCCGTTCTACAAGTTTTCTTTCAACACATTCCATAGGATTAATATAAAAACTTCCAGGGCTTTTCCATTTTAGCTAATACTGCTACCACTCCTTCAATCACATAGTTCATTTCAGTTCTTTCCTTTGAAGATTTTTGTGTTCCATTTATTATTAGCGGTTTCAATTTCAGACTGTGCCAGTAGTCTTCTCATGTATCTTTAAATCAGTTGAAATAATTATAATGAAATTTGGAAGCACTGCTGTCAGAACTTACCAGACTGGACACCGGTACTAAACATTCTTTCACCAAAATAGGCTTGGTTTCCTATTGCACGCTGTGTACTATTCTCTGTCTTAGCCTAGGACATTACCCTAAAGCCTGCTTATTTGCTACCATTCTTTTATACAATAGCATGTCAAATGGCCTGATAAAAATAATGTAGAGTATATCTTCAGCCCTCTAAGGACCCCTAAGGACAACTGCATTGGTTCCCAAATGTATCTATTAGTAGCACAGCAGGTAGCATACTTGTATCTTGATATAGAGGGCTATAGGTTCTACTCCCACATCATGTAGATTTGTATTTTATGGGGGTGGAGTGCTGCAGTCCTGAGTATGTTCTCCTTTGGATGAGATGCCTAATAACTATGAATTTGTTTTTCAGCTTACTGTTTTCCCTATTGCAATATACCAGCTTACCATTTTTTTTAATATAATGTAGGCAATTTATTCTTCAAGGGCAGCTGGCATTGACTTTGTAGATGAAACACTGAAATAAAGTTGTTTTCTAGCAACAACCTCCATTAGTTTCAGATCTCTATAATGAGGAATTATTCAGATGACTTTTACTTCTGCAGAAATTGTGCATATTGACTGACATTAGTGGATTGTAATGACAGACATTTGAGTAGCCTTTTATGGTGGAAATGAAACTGGGCAGTTTGTCATTATTGGTTCATATGTTTTATTTCATTGCTTACTGGGAAAATGTTCAAAACTATAAATTTAAAATACATTCTATCAAGTGGTGCTGTATTATACAAGGGATATAATTCAATTATTATACATTAGAATTGATTCACCTTCCTGACTGTATTAAAGAACTTTTGCATGGTCCAAAAATGTGTGCAAGGGGCCAAAGATTTGAAAACAGCCCAAAGGTAAACTTAACCTGCTAATGTGACTTTCAAAGGTAGAGAAGTTTTAATGCAAAGTCTGTTTTCATTGTAAGACTATTACTTCATTTAGCAAATGTCTATCAGTGTTTGTGCTATAAAATTTGTAAATTAAAATAGAAATATCTGTAATATCGTAGAAGTAAAGCATAAAACAGTATGCACATAGAGTTTTGAATAGTGTGTATGGCAACTGGGGAAAAATAGCCAGGTAATGGGACATTGAAATGTCTGCTTGGGGGAGTGGGTGGGGCTCTGGGAGGGGGGTCAGTGCATGGGGGGTGTGGGTGGGGCTCTGGGTTGGCACCCCCCCTGCAAAAAATCCTGCAGGCTCCCTTGCCAAGTTTAAAGTGTACTTGCACACTAGAATAAAATAAAAGTTCAGCTTAAACTACAAGTAAAATGCTTATTAGAACAACTGTAAAAACAACATTCTGATGAAACATGAACAGTTAGTAAGTAGTTGTGAAGAATCTTACCATAACAATGGATGGCCTTCTCTTCACTGTTGCAGTATTCTACAACTAAGGGATCTCCTGCCAAGGATAGCCTAATGTGCGGCCAGTATACCAAAGCCTTCAGTTCTTATACACATGTGCTCCCTGTGCAAGTCATAAAGGTGATGTACTGATACGATCACTCAGAATTTAAAAAGCCCCAGGAGGAACAGAATACCTCAGGAACCAAGATAAACATGTGCATCCAGAAGATGAACATGTGCATCCAGAAGGAAAAAATAAATAAAGGAAAACTGACCCTTGGCCAGGAGGGCAACTAGAACACAAGGCATGAGTCAGGACAGAGGGGGAAGGAGGGATGGACCAAATACTGCAACACTAAAGAAAAGGACATGTACTGTTACGTTAAGATTTTATACAACTGTACTATGTCCTTCCACATCACTGCTGCAGTACTCTTCACCTAAAGGAAAGTACAAAGAGCTCAAGAAGAAGCAGGAAGGAAAAAGGCACAGAGGAACCCTCCACTAAACCATGCAGGATATCTCTGGTCAAGCATGCTCTAGCCCTGGAAATAACATCCAACTCATAACGTTTAGTATGAACAGGAGACCAAGTAGCATCCTTGATGCTAGAATTGGTGTCCAGATACTTGAAAAAGGCACCAGAGGAAACAACTGTCCTAGTAGAATTCATCTTGACAGATAAGGAAAGACATTTGCCATAAAAAAAGAGTAAGAGAAATTTATTTATTTTACATTTGTTAACTGGGAAAGTCAGACTGGACCAGGTCCATTTTCAGCGGAGGCCCGGGGAGAAAAGCTCCAGCAACAAGTTATACAAATACAGTACATCCAGCATAATACGCAAAACAGGTTACATCATGTATGCTGAGCATAGTAATATAACAAGAAATTAATAAAACACTCCAGGTAAAAGAAGATCTAGAACATAGGTAAAAAGACAATGTCAGTTATACATTGGTAAGAGAAGAAAATATATAAAGATTCTACAGTTAAAAGTACCCTTTCAGATGACCAAGCCTACAGGGGATCAGAGATCCAGCATGTGATCAGAGAGGAGTTTGGGGAATTAATAGTAGTATGGGTAGGGTTATGTGATACAAGGGTATAACCAGGTACTAAGAAGGTGCGATTTAAGGGAGTTTTTGAATATGGATGTGGAGGGGCCAGTGGACAGGGATAGGGGAAGAGAGTTCCAATTTTTGGCAATGGTGTGGGAGTAGAGCGCTTTCCCTGTATTATTGTTAGCCTTGGTGATGGAGAGGAGAGATTTTTTTTTACTGGATCTTGGGTACCGGTTTGCAGTATAGACAGTAAGTAGGTTGGATAATGAGAGGTTTTTTTCAGGATATTTGAAAATATTGTAGGCTCTGTCCATCTGGTGATAGTTAAGTAGCTGTGGTAGCTCAAGACATTTTAGTTCTTTTAGTGCAGTACAATGATGGGTTCTATAGGTTGAGCTGGTAGCAAACTTGGCTATTTTATTGTAGCATGATTCTAGTTTGTCTAGGTCACATTGTCTGATTTGGGTAAAGATTGGTACTGAGTATAATAGAGTGACTCTTGCTTTTTGTGAGAGAAAGGACTTATGCCTGTATAGGGAGCCTAGTTTTTTGTGTACTAGTTTTATGGTATGTGAGATGTGAACAAAGTGGAGATTATTGTCTACTTCAATGCCCAGAAATTTGTTGTGGTTAGAAGGGGAGATGGTGGTGCCATCCTTAGATGTTATGGTAAAGGAGAGGGTTATTTTTGATCTGTTAGAGGTAAATAGTAGCAGTTTTGTCTTTTTGGGATTTAGAATTAGTTGGATAGCAGATATCCATTTTTCTACTGAGTTAAAGGCATCTCGAGTGAGTGTATGTAGGGTGGTGGGAGATGAGGCGGAGCAGATCAGGGATGAATCATCCGCATATGGTACTAGTGTGGCATGTTGTGTAGAGCTAGAGAGGTTATTTGTGAAAATAGAGAACAATAGCAGGCCCAGTATAGAGCCCTGTGGGACTCCTATGGTGGTTGGAAGTTGTTTTAAAAGAGTTCCTTTCCACTGGACTGATTGTTGCCTGTCAGATAGGTAGCTTCTGAACCAGGCTATAGTGGAGGAGGAGAAGGATAATGATGTTAGTGAGTCTAGTAGAATGGAGTGGGAGACCATATCAAATGCTTTTTAGAGGTCTAGGAAAATGGCCGATACATATTTATCATTCCTGTGAAGGTTTATATAATTAGTGAAAGATAGAAGGGCTGTGGTAGTGCTGGACGGAAACCGTGTTGTGTGGTAGATAGTAGATTGTGTGTGTTAAGAAATGTCATCACTTGCAAGTGGATGCATTTCTCAAGAATTTTAGATAAGGGGCAAAGGATGGCAATAGGTCAGTAGTTGGAGAATTCGTAAGAATTACCTCCTTTACGGAGAGGAATGATATGAGATACTTTCCAGAGTTTGGGTATGTAGGATTCTAGTATGGAGCGGTTGATTAGGCAGGAGACAGGATACGATAGGGAGTCACTAGCCATTTTTAGGTATGCAGCAGTTATGTTATCAGCTGCCAGTGTGGTTGGCTTTAGTTTCAGGAGGAGTTTTTTTTGACAGTTGAGGTGGGCACTGGTGATAGGCTGAAAGAGGGGGTGATGTGGGATAGGTTAGGTTGTGACTGAGGTAGACTGTTTGACTGGCAGGGCTAAGATGGATTTAAGTAAAATGGTTATTAACTGAGAAACTATGTCTAGGGAATTGTTAGTAGAGCTGGGTGCTAGAGTAGTGGTTTTGCTAGGGAGTTATTGGCATGCCAGTATTTTTGTGGATTATTTGAATATTTCCTTTGGGCGCTAAGAAAATAGTTTTGTTTGTTTATTTTGGATTCAGCCTTAGCCTTGTTTCTAAGCTGTTGATAGTATTGCCTGGAGCTAGGGGTTTTGTCAGTTTTCCAGATTTTCCAGGCTTTATCTTTAGCTTTTAGTAAGGCTCTGGTGTCCCTATTTAGCCAGGGTGCGTAGTTGGCTTTAACTCTGACCTTTCTGCTGGGAGCTAGACTGTTAAGGATGTTAGAGAAGGTAGTATTGAAGTAGTCTACTGCCTGGTCTAACCCAAGTGTCCATAGTGGTTTCCAGTTGCAGTGGCGTAGGACAGTATTTAGGCATTGTGGGGTAAGGTTACGGTCATCTTGTATGAATATGTAGACTACTGGTTTGGGGTGAATGGAGTGTTTGTGGATTAGGAAGGTGGGGAGATGATCACTTAGGTCATCTGGGAGACAGCTTATTGTATAGTTTTGTTTGGGATAGTTGGTTAGTGTCCAGTCCAGTATGGATTCTTTCTTTGTTTTCTCATCTGTTCTAGTTGGTTCTTCAATTAGTTGAGAGAACCCATATAGCTTGATATGTGTAGAGGGGCTACTGGAGTTACAGGCTGCCCAGTGTTAAGGTCTCCTAGTAGGATTGTTTCCCGAGGTAGATTGTCCTTTGTCCAGTGCAGGATGTCTTCTATTATGAGTGAGTTGTTGCCTGGAGGTATGTAGCAGCATATTATATTGATCTTCTTGGGGTTTCTTATGGATAGGACAGAAAATAGGGCTTCAGCATTTTGAAAAGTGGGTGGTGTGGTATGCAAGAGCTGCAGGTTAAGGGTGTTTTTTTTTTTTTTTTTTTTTTTTTTAATAAAGAGAATGGCTCCTCCTCCTTTCCTGTTTGTTCTATCAGATCTAAGTGCATTATACCCTGGGGGGGAGAAAGTCTTCATCTTGGATACTGGGTTTAAGCCAGGTTTCTGTAATGGTGAGTACATCAGGTTTGTAGTGGGCTATGAATGCATGTAAGTCTGTTAGCTTATTGGTAATCCTTCTTATGTTGAGATTTAGGATCAGCAGGTCAGATGTTTGTCTGGCTGAGAGGGGACCTGGATTTGGGTGAAAGTCACCAGAGGTTACCAGAGTTTGTAGGAGTGTCAGTATGCGTTTTTTATAATATTAATTGTTTGTGAGCTTGGTCTATGAGAGCTTTTCTTAGTGGGGTGAGATGGTGTCATTTTTGTTAGCGAGTAATATGTAGTTGTAGATTTATGATTGTGGGGCAGATGTAGAAGTGTGAGTGGGTTTGAGAAGGTGGGTAGTGTGACAGTAGTAGTTGTGCAGCGGTAGGTCTGTTTGTAAGGAAGTTAGCGATAGTAGAGCTAGTGATAGGGATGTGAGTGTGGGCAACATGATACTACTTTCAGTGAGTAGTACAACTAGGATTCCTGGTTGCTTGCATGTGAGGGTAGAGGTGTGTTGTCTGGGAATGTGTTGTTGGGAGTGGGATCAGTGTGGGATGTAACTGGATTGGAGGGCGGGGGGAGGTAGGATGAGTGGGTTGGGCTAGTTGTTAGGGAATTAGGGGTTGGACTACTGGTCAGGTGATTAGGGGTTAGAATAAAAGTAGAAGTAGTGGGGGCGGGTGAGAATTGGGGGCATGGAGGGGAGCGGAGCAAACCCGAGCACAGCGAGGGCGAGCAAAGTGGGCTAACACTGACTCCAAGTGTTTCTTTAGATTTTGTTAAGTATGTAGTGTTAGCTTACATGGTTATGTTAAACTGAATTTTAACTGTATTTTAAACTGTATGTTTGCACCAAGTTATAGACTATGTTATGGGCACAGAGTACAATTTTCTGACATTCTTAAAAGGATATAGAATTAAAGCTGGGGTTAGTTACAGATGAAACAGAAGAGGAAATAAAATGCTATTCTATAGATTTGAGTACTTCTCAAAAGAAAATTGACTTTAGTTTGGGGAGGGGTGGCCTTAGAAATCCAGGAGGATATGGTCTGCTTAGGAACAACCAAACCCAAAATCTTGGGATGAAAAGAAACAAAAAGCTTCTCAGATTTTCAAATAACTTTAGTTTTATCTAAATAATATCTGGGCTGTCTATGCAAATCCAAGGCATAAAGAACCTTATCACTGGCAGACTGGGGAGAAGGAAAAAAGGAAAGTGAACAGACTGACTAAGGGATAATTCATTAATCACCTTGGGCATGAAAGAAGGATTAGTGTAAAGAGACACCCTGTCTCTATAAAGAACTTAAAAAGGAGGAATAGTTATAACAGCCTGAAGTTCAGACACTCTGGGAAAAATTAAGAGCCAAAAGAAGTACAGTAGTACAGAACAGTCTTCAAGTAAAATGCTGCAGGGAATCTGAAGAAACAGGCTCAAAAGGAGCCAGGGTCAATTTTTAAGTACAAAACCGAGATCCCAAGAAGGTGGAATAGGCCTTCTGGGGGGCCTGATGTGAAGGACACCTCTAAGAAATTGCTTGAACTTAAACCTACAGGCCAAAAGGAGGAGTCAAGGGCAGACAAACACGGACCGCTGACAGGTAAGCTTTAACTGACTAAATATGCCAACCCAGCATGGAGCAATCACACAAACAAGAGAGAACCAAAGTAACTTGCATAGAAAGAGTATCCAGATGGTGACAGAGGCAGCAGACAGAAAATCTTTTCCATTTGGACATCTAGGATTTTCTAATAGTGGGTTTCCTGGTCTCTTGCAGAACCCGAAGCACATCCTCAGAAAAGAGGTGCTTAAAATGGATCAAAACCCTATCACTCACAGTATCGGTTGAAAAACAGACAGGTGGGGATGGACAAAAAAATCCATGGTCTTGTGTGAGAAGATCCACCCAGTGAGGTAACTTGAGGTAATTGTCCCTGACCAAGTGAGATAGAATGGGGAACCAATGCTGTCTGGACCAAAAGGGAGTCGCCAACAACATTTTGAGAAGAGTCCTGCCTGACCTTGTGCAGAACTCATGGTAAAAGAGGACGGGGGGAAAATATACAAACATCCCCTTTCAAGGAAAACACAGGGTGTCCACTTTCCAAGTCAGAGGATGTGGAACTCTGAAACAGAATAGAGGAAGTTGCCTGTTCAATGGGGAGGCAAAAAGATCTACTTGAGGAATATTGAGCACTCCTCCTTTTGGAGGACCAAAAACATTCGTGAGTAAACCCCCTTCCCCACCAAGATGGGAGGAACTAACTGAATGGTGCCCTGAACCAAGACAGATTGCAGAACCGTTAGAAAATGGTGAAGCTGTTCTCAAGGAGCTTGAGAAATGCCTGAAAAGGGAGGAAGGGACTTCCAAACTATAAACTATTCCTGACAGATAATCAACAGAACCCAAGAATCTGAGGCAATTCTGAAGCCAATTTGGAAGAAACAAGAAGAGGCAAAGGGAAAAGAGGACCTGACCGAGGGGGAAGCAACGGCCATATGTCAAATAGAACCAGGCTTATCCTCAAAAGATGACTTCTGAGAGGAAGGAGTCTGAGTAGACTTTGCAGGAGGAACATGCCTAGAGATCTTCTTACTCTTGGGAGGTGGGCGAGTCCATCTACAAACAAACAAAGGCAGACCCGAAAGATAGGTCCTCTGAAACATGGAAACAAAGATATGCTTAAGTTCCTACAAGGCTTTACTCTTATCCTGGAGAGACTTAAGTCAGCAACAACAGCAGTCTTACCAAGAGGTGCATCCAAACGTTTGGCCTTGACAACATTAGGCAAAGACTGAACACGTAACCAGGAATAACGCCTCATCCCTGTACCAAAGGCAGCACCTTAGAAGAGACGTCACTTGCATAACAGCTGCATTTTACAGTATGCTGGACCACTTGAGAGCTGGTCCCCAACAAAAGGCAGTAGTCTTCCCTTCAGAATCGGGAAGGTCAGATACTACCTCAGAAACCTGGGAAAGGAGGGCCAAAACATACCTGGTCATACAAGTCTGGTAGTTAATGGCCCTAAAGGACAAGGTGGCAGCCGTACAGACTTTCTTGCCCAACCTTTCTATAGCTCGACTGTCCTTATCAGAGGGAAGAAGTGTAGAAGATGACAACAACTTAGATAGCTTGTTTAAATAAACTGATACCACAAAAGAATTAGCAGAATGGCACTTGTAAAGAAATGTGCAGTTTTCAGTCACCATACAGAACCTATCATGTTTCATAGGGGCAGGAGGCTGAGATTCAAGGGCTACAGAGACTGCTGAAAAAGTATCCAACAGGGCAACCAAAACAGGAGGAACAGCTAATGGTTTAGCATACTACATTTGAAGGAGCTCATTGTACCTCTTTTGAATATCACAGACCTGGGAAGAGTGCAACCTGAAATAGTCCATCATGTAACAATAGTATCACCAAAGGACAACTCTTCCAAGAGGGAAATTGGACTCAAAGAATTCTCTTTCTCCAAACTGCAGTCCAAAGGGGAAGGAATTTGTGAAGAATAAGAGGGATTCCTCCTCAGAATCCAAATCCTGATCTGATGAATCTAATTCCCTAGGCCTCTTAACAGGAGTGGAAGACTCTGGGGGAGGGGCAGAAACAGACACCCCTTCAGGAAGTTTCAACTGGGGGAGGGGCAGAAACAGACACCCCTTCAGGAAGTTTCAAGGCTGTTAAAGTATTTAATAAACCCCTAGTGTAATTCTGACATTCATGCTTTGGATCCTTAACAGGTGAAATATACCTAGTTTTCGGTTTCGTTTTCTTTGGGACATCCACCTGGAAAACCCTCAGAGGGTCAGACCCTTGACGTGACTAACAGTGGTAGAAGTTTTCTCCCTCACTAAAATCTGAGGAATCCTCCTTGGCCCCCTGAGATATTATTAGCTAAGGTTCCACCCCGCATGTGTGAGAATTTGGATCCAAACCAGCCTCAAATGGGGGTCGCGACAGAGGAATCTGAAGCAAACACCGGACGGTCTTCAGGGCTTTCACTAGCCTATACAGATATGTCCAGAGGAGGCTGGACAGCAAATGGATTGAGCCTTACTTTTTTGGCGTTTATCTAAAAAATGGCATGATAACCAGCACAGCAGAAGGGTGTTCAGACTGACGTACGATAACGGCATTCATACTGGCATCAAAGTAGTTCTGAGTGATTGCGTCCATACGTCATCTTTAAGCCCCAAGTCTTGCACTGGGAGCACATGACACCTATAAGAAGTAGCAAAGTCAGTCTTATGAACTTTCTCCACTGTTATGGAATGATGACTTTGAATGCTTGACTTACTATGCCCATCAGGTCTGCTTACAGGTTGATAGACAAGGCTTTGGTTGCACTGAACTTATGGCTCTGTGAGATGCAGCGGAGGCTTTTATGGGTAATCTTCCACACTTCTATACATCTGGTGAAGTGATGTGTGCGTGTGTGAGCAGATTCCCTTCAAAACATTGAATGGTCATAACATCTAAGCTCAGAACATTGAGACCATAACATCTAAAATCCATAACGTCTAAAACTCAAAACATTGAATTTCATAACATTGAAACTTTGCATCACAACTTCAAAACCTACAAAATCACATGTAAATAATGTCCCCGCCACCGAAAAAGTACAGTTTTGTACCTACCATAAATGTAGATGTTAGAGTGCTAATACAGCTGCAGTAATCACAGATGGGTTCTCTGCCGTCAGGCGGGTCCTCGGTCGGCCGAATTCCAAAGTCTAGGTCCGGCGTCGGTTGTTGTCGCTTTCTCTCCTGACGTCAGTGAGGCAGGGGTATACAAGATACAGCCGACGCCATTTTCTTCAGTCTTTCTTGCCCCAGATGTCAGGTGCCCCCAGAAGGAAGGCAATACATAAATTATAGTAATATACATGAAATGCAATATAACCAAAAATCAGAAGTTGCAAGCAAATATACCATAGAAGGATAACCCAATCAGGTAGTATGAAGAGGGGTTAGACCCTAGGCCTTTACCAAGAGGGGAAGGAGGGAGGGAGGGAAAATTGTACTGCAGCTGTATTAGCACTCGAACATCTACATTTATGGTAGGTACAAAACTGTACTATGTTCATTGTGCATACAGCTGCAGTAATCACAGATGGGTGGAATCCCAAAGCTATGCACAGGGTGGTAGGCACTAGGTGGAACTGGGATGAGCCAGAATGCCCTGCAACACAGCAGTGGCAAAGCCTGCTCTAGTTTTGGAATATAAAGGCAGGTGGTAATGTTTTGTGAATGTATGCACAGAACTCCAAGTGGCTGCCTCCAAAATATCTTTGGTAGGAACTCCTCTGAGGAAGGCTGTAGAAGTAGCTGTGGCCCTGGTGGAGTGGGATCTTATGCCTGTAGCAACAGATTTTCCATGATTGGAGTAACAAAACCGTATGCAGTGGCCTATCCATTTTGAAATTGTTTGTTTGGTAACTGGCTTCCCTTGAGCTCCTACAGCATAGGACACAAAACGTTGTTCTGATTTCCTGAAAGGCTTTGTTCTGTCCAAATAATAACGTAGCTGTCTAAGGAGTGTAGCAGCCTTTCCCCTTTGTTTTGGATTGGGGTAAAAGGTAGGTAAGTGTATGGCTTGATTTAAAGCTACCCTGGATACCACTTTAGGCATAAATGACGGATTGGTTCGTAGGGAAACCCTGTCCTGATGGAAGATGAGAAAGGGCTGCACAGCCATGAGGGCTTGTAGTTCCGAAACCCTACGAGCTGAGGTAATGGCCAGAAGGAAAGCTGTTTTCCAGGACAAATATTGCAAATTTGTTGAGGCAGCTGGTTCAAAGGGAGGCAATGTTAATTTTTCTAGAATGTAATTAAGATCCCAGGCTGGAATTGGTTGTTTCCTTGGTGGTCTTATATTCTTAGCCCCTCTGAGGAACTGTCTTAAGAGTGGGTGAGAAAATAAGGGTGGATCTGTGTTGAATTCTGCAGAAATGGCTGAGGCATGGATTTTTATGGAGGAAAATGAAAGCCCACTGTTCAGCAGCTCAGCTAGATACTGTAATACCTGAGGCAAATTCAGTTTTCTAGGGTCCTGGCCTTTTTTCTCATTCCAAGAGCAAAACCGTTTCCATTTTGCGGAGTAAGCCTTTCTAGTAGATGGCCTTCTGGCCTCCAAAATGACATCCTGCACCTCTTTGGGGAGTAGAGTCTGTTGTGGTGTTAAGGAATTTTCCATGCAGCGAGATTGAGTGTTTTCAGCTGACTGTGAAGAGTTTTGTAGCTGTGCTGAGTCAGCAGAAGAGGCATTAGAGGTAGGGACCAGGGAGGAGTATGTGTTAGGCTCCTCAGGAGTGGGTACCAGTGTTGTCTTGGCCAGTCTGGAGCAATCAGTATCATCTTCGGTCTGTCTGCTCTTGCTTTCAAGAGCACCTTGGGCAGAAGAGGCAAAGGTGGGAAAGCGTACACTGTCCATCTGAATGAAAGGGCGTCCACTCTCCAGGCCTTTGGATGAGAGGTCCTTGAACAAAACTTTTCCAACTGATGATTCCTGTGGGAGGCGAAGAGATCTATGTCTGGCCTCCCCCACGCTTGGATTATCTTTGTAAACACTTGAGGATGCAACTTCCATTCGTGTGGATCTGTCATATTTCTGCTTAGATAGTCTGCCAGCGAGTTTTCCAAACCTGGCAAGTACTGTGCTTGAAGTTCGATTTGCCATTTCAGAGCCAAGTTCCAAAGTGTCATGGCTAGTCTGCACAGGGGGTATGAATGTGTTCCTCCTAGTTTGTTTATGTACCACATTACTGTGGTGGTGTCTGTTCTTATGAGTAATTGTCCTGGATGCAGGAAGTCCTTGAAAGCTGTAATTGCATTTATCACTGCTAGCATTTCTTTTTGATTGATGTGAAGGCGCTTTTCCTTTGGGGACCATTTGCCCTGAATGCACCTGTCTGTCATGTGCGCCCCCCAGGCGTAATCTGAGGCGTCTGTTGTGATGACTTGATTTGCTTGAGGCTTGCAGAATGGGAGGCCTGTGTTTGTTTGACATGCTTGGGCCCACCATAGAAATTCCTTTTGCAAACATGGAATTATTGGTATTATTGTTTCCAAACTGTGGCTGTGCTGAGACCAAAGGTTTTTTTAAGTACCACTGAAGTTTCCTCATATGCAACTTTGCACATGGGATTAAAAGAATGCAAGATGCCATGAATGCCTGCAGGATTTTCCTTGCAGTAAGCCTGGTACAGTTTGCTAGTATTTTGAAGTATTGAGTTAGTTGCCCCTGTTTTTCTGGCGCAAGATAGGCCATCTGGGTGTTTGTGTCCAAGTTGGCACCCAGGAAAGTTATTTTCTGAGATGGTGTTAGCCTGGATTTCTCTTTGTTGATTGTGTATCCCAGAGACTGCAGTAACCGTGTTACATAAGCCAGATGTTCTAGAAGTATGTGCTTGCTGTCCGCTTGGATCAGGCAGTCGTCCAAATAAGGGTAAATTTGTATCCCTTGAAGTCTGCAGTAGGCAATTACTGATGCCAGGCATTTCATGAATACTCTGGGCGCAGTAGATAAGCCAAAGGGCAATGCAGAGAATTGATAGTGTATTGAACCTGCAAGAAATCTGAGGTATCTTCTGCAGCTTTGTCTGATTGGGACATGCAGGTATGCCTCCTTGAGGTCCAATGTTACCAGCCAAAACTCCTTGCCCAGCATGGGAAGAAGCTGCTGTAATGTGAGCATCTTGAATTTTGGTACGAGTAAGAATGTGTTTAGGATGGATAAGTCCAAAATGGGTCTCCAGTCGGATCCTTTCCTTGGTACCAGGAATAGTCTGGAGTAAAAACCTTGACCTTGCTCGTGAATAGGTACCTCTTGAATAGCTTTCATGCCCATGAGCTTTGAAATTTGTAGTTGTGCCTCTGCCCTTTGATTGTGTGGCAGGTTTGGCATGTCTCTCATTTTTGGGAGTGTGTGAAAATGAAATATGTAGCCTCTGTTTATAACGTCCAGGATCCATTTGTCTGTTGTGACAATATGCCAATTTCTTGTAAATAATGCCAGTTTTCCTCCCAAGGGTGCTGCCAGCTGAGACTTGCTTGGCATGGAAAGGAGGGAATCACTGGGTTTGTTTCCTGTATTGTTGTGCACTGTCTTCGCCACCTCTTGGTGCTGGAGTTTGCCATGGTCTGCCTCTATATGATCCTTGTGATTGTCCTCTGCCCTTTGTGCTCCTGTATCTACCTCTTTGGGGCTTGTCAGTGGCTGGAAAGGACCAGTTTTTAGAAGGCCAATTTCTGCTAAAACGTGGTGGTTGAACCTGTAGAAAGGCTTTGCCAGTTTGCATAGATTTGGCTTTTTCTTCCATTTTCCGTAGTATCTCCTCAGCATTAGTACCAAACAACACACCCTTTTGTAAAGGAGCATCCAATAATTTAGCTTTCACATGATCAGGCAAGATTTGTTCCCTAAGCCAGGCATGCCTACGAATGACTGATCCTGTAACAGCAGCTCTACTTGAGGCCTCTAGGGCATCATAGCCACATTGTAAGGTGTGTTTACCCACTTGTTCTGCACTATGCATCATATCCTGCAACTCCTTCAAGTCTGGTTGTTCAGGTTGAGACATTTTATTTCTTAATTGTGATAACAGAAACTGCTGTTATTTAAGCATCTGAAACTGACAATTTAAGGCCCTCATGGCTAGGGTGGCCGAGGCATATACCTTTTTTCCCCACCTTTCTAAGGATCTTGACTCTCTTTCGGAAGGTAGTGGATTCTTAGCAGTAGAGGCCTTCATTCCCTTGGGGCCTTGAGAAATGGTTTCAGGGTCAGCATTATGGCTTTTGTAAAGAAATTGGTGAGAGTTAGGAACTCTGTAGTACCGGTCAGACTTGACTGGGGCAGGAGGCAGGGAATCCGGATTAAGGCAAGCCTCCGAATAACATCATCAAGTATGTCCAAAACAGGAGGTATCGCCAGAGGTCTGTGTTGAGGTAACAAAAGAAATTCCCCAAGTCTTTTCTTGGAATCAGAAAAGTCTTGGCCTTCCCAATGGAAGTGTTCCCTCAAGGTGTGCAAGGTTTCCCCAAAGGAAAAATCCTCAGGAGGAGATACAGAAGGAATGGACTGCTCTGCATCAGAATCTTCAAAAGGGGAGTAAGAGTGTTCCTCTACATCAGAATGTTCTGAAAAAATGGAGCCCTGATCAGAAGAGGGTGAATCTTCCTCCACTCTGGGTCTCTTGTCTGGAGGGGGTTGGGAGCCCCTAGAAATTAAATCCTCAGCCATTTTAAGCATCTGCTTTTTAGGCATGGGGCCTGGAGATGGGCCCTGTGCAACAGGCCTCTTGGGATGCCTGGCTGATTTGGACTTGGTAAAGGCCTTAATGGAAAAGGAAGATGAGGGTCTAAAGACACCATGGGTGGAAGTGGACCTGTCCACATTAGGAGGCTCAACGCTCAAAGTGGCTTCGGTGGTTGTAGTCTGGGTCTGGGCCGAGGTACCTGCGGTCTCGGTTACAGAAGACACCGCCAAAGAAGTGTCGTCGGTAGTCAGGGACTGCATAGGCGTCTCGCTGAGAACCGGACCACGTGTAGCCGGTTTTGGCGTGGTGTCGGTGGGGACCGCGGACCTCGCCGTGTCGGTCCTTGTCCTTACGTTTTTTGGACAAAGCGGTAGTCGAGTCTCCGACGACATTTTATAATCAAAGGCTTTACGTCGTGGTCTGGGCCTAAACAAGGTATGCAGAGGGAATGGAAATCCTTATGCGGTATTTGCTTCCCACAAGAAATACAATTGTTAACTTTTTCTGACATCGGTCTGAGGCAAGAAAAGTTTCCCCAACGGGGTACTTAGCGTTAATGAAGACTTCGGTTTCCAATTTTTCGTAAATTCAGGAGCTGGCCGACTGGCACTTGCGAACTGCTTCTGCTTCGGGCACCGCGCAGCAAAAAAGACTGAAGAAAATGGCGTCGGCTGTGTCTTATTTACTCCTGCCCCACTGACGGCAGGAGAGAAAGCGACAACAACCGATGACGGACCTAGACTTTGGAATTCGGCCGACCGAGGACCCGCCTGAAGGCAGAGAACCCATCTGTGATTACTGCAGCTGTATGCACGATGAACATCACCACCAAAGTAGTAAATACACTTTGTACTATGTTTCTGCGGGGGGGGGGGCAAGCCCCCTGCACTCTCCTCACACCCCCGGTAAAATAAATATACCAACTCCAAGATCGCATTACAGTGGGCAAAAAGTTAATTTCCTAACCCCACTATAGTGTGATCTCAGAGTTGGTATATTTAATGTACAGGGGGAGTGGGGGGCTTGCCCCCCCCTGCAGAAACATAGTACAAAGTATGTTTACTAATTTGGTGTTGTTTTAGGTGGAGGAGATGTAATTTACATATGATTTTTAAGTTCTGAAGTTGTGATGCAACGTTTTAATGTTATGAAATTTGATGTTATGAGTTTTAGACTGTATGGTCTCAATGTTTTGAGCTTCGATGTTATGAACTTTAAATGTTTTGAAGGGGACTGTGGGTGCCATACTACAATGTACAATATGCAGAACAGTCTTTTCTAGCAGTTCTGTGTTGGTGGGGTGACTAATGGACCATTATCCACTTCCGAACATTACATACAGCTATCATCCCTTTTTTTATTTGTTATAATTTTGCTTTAGTTCTCCTCCGACTGTTAACCTATTCCTCAAAGTCACTTTTCTGACCCATTTGTTCCCCATGATCAACAGTCTTATAGCTCATTCATTCCACAAGGTTAAGGGTTGAGCATACCCAACATCATCACCATCAGCAAGAGGCCTGTGCATATGCGCAGGTGTCCAAGAGGTTGGTGTGCAATAGGCCTTTGTGCTCAGATAGCCCTGAACCGCCAAAGACATGCCCTGTGCTCTGTGATCCCTGGTTTAAACTAATGATTCTATCAGAGTCTGCCATCCCTCTTCCCAAAAAGAGTCGAGCAGGTTAAGCCTAATCATTCCTCTCCTCCTCCATGCCACTGCAGAAGATGTCCAAGCTGCTAGTTGAACTTGGGTTGTCCAACTCAAAGTCAGGGTTTTACCTCTCTGTGCCAAAACAGCTGGCTATATACTACAGTCATGCAATGCCACTGCTGTAGTGTTTATTAAAGACATTTTTGGTCATTTGCTACATTAAGTGCAATGAAATAGCTGAGAAGCACTGACAAAGCTAAAAGGAAAACACTGGTCACTTTTAAAACTTAACTACTAGTCAATCAAAAGTTCTCAAGCGGATTCTGGACTTGTTGAAAAAGTGGGAATTTCAGAAATGATGCCCTTAGATCTGCATAAAATTGAGGAGGATGTGTGTGTGTTTATTCCACCTTCTGTTAGTGATGACAGCAACCAAAAAGTAATGACATTGTGAAAGCCTGAGAATGTCAAGGCTATAAAAACCAGTGCAACAGCAGACGAAGGTGGGTTTTGAGCTCTTAAACCATTTTCTGGTAGTGATTCCACTAAGACTAAGTATTTGAAAGAATGGTATGACATGTAGGCTTTGAAACAGCCAGTGGCAGTGGAGTAAAATAAGTTGGCAGAATTTAGTCAAATTGTTTACACTGAACAAAACATTACCTGATTTTACAGACATTACAAGACGGTACAATTTGAGAATGAAGGGTTTGTTCCAACATGAGGAAGGCTGGTTCTTGAAAGTTCATGACAGTCTCAAAGTGGTACAATGGAATTTCCTTTTTCTTTCTAAACAATTGCTAGGAATATTAAAAGCATACTGTTTACAGTCACCAGTGGCAGACTGACTATACAGGCCTACAACAGTAATTTGTGATTTGGGATGAAAAGGAACGAGTTTTGTTGCAGTTCAGTGTCCATAAGGGAAGTTTCATGTGTGCGGGTTTTTTTGTTTTTTAAAAAAACAAAACTATTGGACTGCAAAAAAAAAAAAAACACAACACTGCTTTATTTACATGCATCATCATACATTTCACTGAGACAGATAATCAAACATTCTACGTCATCCCCAGCAAAGAGAGCATCAATGTTCTATACCATTGTTAACAACCCACTTCCTCAATTGAATAGAACCAATTACTGCAAATGCATTTCCCCCACTGTTTCCCAGGACCTGGTCCAACAATTTTGACAAGTCTCTTAGTTTTACTCACTGCCAAAACTCTAAATTCTGCATCCTTTATATCATTCATTATTGTCAATACGAGGGGAGGAGTGTCCACCTTTTTGTTATACATTTACTAGCTACTAGAGAGAGTAAATATGCTAACTCACTTCTATGCTCCTTTGAATTCCAGCACTTTCTCCAACTGATCAGAGAGCTTTATTCAACTGAAATTTCCTTTCCTAAAACTTTAATTGCCACAGATGGGACCTGCTCCTTGCAGGCTAATAGTACTTCAATATTCCCAAAATATATGCTCCAGTTGACCTTCTACTCCTTATCACATCTCCAACAATTTCTCAAAGTAGACTAAAATATATTCAGTAATTTACAAGGGGTATAAAAATATCTATGGAGAAGCTTGCATCCAAAAATTCTGATGTGTCTGGAACATGTGGCATATTTGGTGGACAGACATCTCTCTGCTTCCACTGCAGGTCTGTTACTTTAATATTTAGCCTAGCTTTCTATTCCCTCTGTACATGCTCTTTAATCTTTCTTAGCTCCTTGGCTAAGGCCTGGTATCCTCTACTTATAAATTGAGGACACCTCAACATTCTCTGTTCTTAGTTCCAGCATAAAGTTTTATTATCGACAGCATTTCCCTCTTAATTACTAGTTGCCTACTAATTGCTCAAAGTTCACTTCCCAACCAAAAATAGGGTAAAACTTATATGCCTGTAACAGTCGAGATCATCTGGGTTTTTTCTTTCCTTAGGTATCTCTATTATAGCAGCTTTTTTTCCACAAGGCTGGAATACATCTCTCTTGAAGAATTTTATTTAAATAACCCAGTCTATCACCAGAATCCCAGTCATCCCAACTTCCAGATCTTCACAAGTATTCCTTCCGAACCCAGAGATTTGCCATTATCCTTTCCTTTTTAACACACCCGATTTCCCTCCCTAACAATTCTTATAAAACAAATTTTATTAGTCTTCCTTGGCAAGTCCTACATACCAGTGTTATTTTTTTCCTTAGCTAGTCACCTCATATGGCTACATAATCCTACCTACCCCCTGGTCTTTTGATTCCTCATTTATTATCAAGGACTTTCCTCTTTTCACAAAAGTAACAACCCCCTTCTTTGCTCACCCTCCACTTGTATAAGATAACCTTCTCTAAAAGCTTTTTAATTTATGAGTTCTTGACATTCCATCTTCACCATGTCTCTTGCAGCATCACCACATTAGAATGTTTATTCATAAAACTATAACTAATATTATTATTTTTTACAGGCATCTATTAGTTTGATCACATTCCACAATAATATCTTTATTTTATTCATGAGATCTAATCAATTTATCTCCATCACTGGAGACCAGATCCTTGCCCCTCTTTCTAGTTTCCCGCAAGTCACATTCCCTCTTCCTTAGTCCAAAACTACTCTTGAGGTAAAATATTCTTGTGGTTTACTTTACTTGCATAAACCATACAATACACGCAGTGTTTCAGTTGGAGTTTAAAAAGCTTTTCTCAACTTTTAACAGAAAAACACAAACATTACATGCAGAAAGTACAGTTTTGTACCTACCATAAATGTAAATGTTCGAGTGTACACCCTGCTGCAGTCATCACACTTGGGTTATCTTGTCGTCAGGCGGTCCCGCAGTTGGCCTGAATTCCAAAGTCTTGGTCCGGCGTCTGTTGCTGTCGCTTCTTCCCTGACGTCAGTGCGCCAGGGGTATATATAATGCATCCAACGCCATTTTCTTCAGTTTTTCTTGCCCCAGATGTCAGGTGCCCCCAAAAAGGTGGTCAGTAATTGGTAACAATTTTAGAAATTTAGCACAAACACAACATCCCTCCAGCTATAAGCAAATACATCAGGAAGGTATTGTAAAGATTTAGCCAGTTAGATCAGAGGGGATGGAGGGAGGGTAACCTGGACTGCAGCAGGGTGCACCACTCGAACATCTACATTTATGGTAGGTACAAAACTGTACTATGTTCGTGTTACCATGCTGCAGTCATCACACTTGGGTAGAATCCCAAAGCTAAGGATGGGAGGAGGAGTCAAAGAGGGTTAGAGGAGGCTAGAAGGCCCTGCAGAACTGCAGTGGCAAAGCCAGCTCTAGTCTTAGAATAAAGTGGTAAGTGGTAGTGTTTGGTGAAGGTGTGTACTGAACTCCAAGTTGCAGCTTCCAAAATCTCCTTGGTTGGGACCCCCCCCGAGGAAGGCTGTAGATGTAGCTGTTGCCCTGGTAGAGTGGGGCCTTATGGTAGCAGGAACTGGTTTTCCATGATGGGTATAGCAAACACGAATGCAATGTCCTATCCATTTGGAAATGGTTTGTTTTGATATAGCCTTCCCTTGCGAAGCTGTAGCATAGGATACAAAGAGCTGGTCAGATTTTCTGAAAACCTTAGTTTTATCCAAGTAGTAACGAAGTTGCCTGTGAATGTCCAAGGAATGCAAGAGTCTTTCTCCTTTGTTCTGTGGATTTGGAAAGAAGGTGGGTAAGTGGATGGTTTGATTTAAAGCCACACTGGATACCACCTTAGGCATGAAGGAAGGATTAGTTCGTAGAGAAACTCTGTCTTGATGGAAAATGAGGAAAGGTTCCACTGCCATTAGTGCCTGCAGCTCTGAGACACTTCTGGCTGAAGTTATTGCTAGCAGCAGGGCAGTCTTCCATGATATAAACTTTAGATCAGCAGAGAAAGCTGGTTCAAAGGAAGGTAGCGTAAGTTTTTCCAGAACAAAATTGAGGTCCCATGTTGGTGTAGGTGCTCTCCTGGGGGGGGGGGGGGGGGGCTAATGTTTTTTGCCCCTCTGAGGAACTGCCTTAGAAGTGGATGTGAAAATAAGGGTGGATCCGTGTTGTAGTGGGCTGAAATAGCTTGTGCGTGGATTTTAATGGAAGAAAAAAAAGAAAGTCCTTTGTGCAACATCTCAGTTAAATACTATAGAATCTGAGGCATGTGCGGCTGAAGGGTATTTTGGCCTTTAGCTTGGTTCCAGGCGCAAAACCTTTTCCATTTGTCCGAGTAGGCCTTCCTGGTGCTGGGCCTCCTAGCTTCCAGAATAACATCCATAACTGCTTGAGGAAAAGGAGCTGGCTGGATGCTTAGGTGATTTGCCATGCAGCCAAATTTAAGGTTTTGAGCTGGCTGTGTAGAATCTGACTGTTTTGCTGTGTGAGCAAATGGGCAATTTGTGGTAAAATCCAAGGTGGGCCCTGGGCCATATTCCTTAATAGTGGGTACCAGTGCTGGCGTGGCCAGTCTGGGGCTATGAGTATCAGTCGTGGTCTCTCCTTTCTTACTTTCAGAAGCACCTTTGTGTGAAGAGGCAATGGAGGGAAGGCATATACTGTCAGGTTTTTCCAACTGAATGAGTGCGCGTCCACTTTCCAAGCTTGATGGTGAAGTGTCCTTGTACAAAATTTTGTTAGCTGATAGTTTTGGGGGCTGGCAAACAGGTCTATGTCTGGGAGGCACCATTTTTGAGTTATCATTGCAAATACTTGTGGATCCAGTTTCCACTCGTGGGGATCCATGATGTTTCTGCTGAGGTTGTCTGCCAATGTGTTCTTTTTTCCTGGCAGGAATTGAGCTTGTAACTGAACTTGGTAAGCCAGTGCTGTGTTCCACAAGGTCATTGCTTGCCTGCATAGAGGGTAGGAGTGTGTACCCCCTTGTTTGTTTATGTACCACATTACTGTGGTGTTGTCCGTCTTTATTGTAAGTTGTCCTGGATGTAATAGATTCTTGAAGGCTGTCAGAGCATTCTGTACAGCTAGCATCTCTTTGATTGATGTGCAGATTCCTTTGATCTGCAGTCCATATGCCTTGAACACACTGTCCTGCCATGTGCCCCCCCCAGGCGTAGTCCGATGCATTTGTTGTCATAGTTTGCCTGGCTGGGGGCAAGGTGAAAGGCTGACCCTCGTTGAGGTGACATGCCTGTGACCACCACAGAAACTCTTGCTGAAGGCAGGGAATGAGAGATATCATTGTGACCAAGCTGTGGCTGTGTTGAGACCATACGCTTTTTAGGTACCACTGTAATTTCCTCATATGCAGCTTTGCAAATGGTATTAGTAGTATGCAAGATGCCATAATGCCCAAGGCCTGCAGAATTTTTCTTGCAGGGAGTTGGGTCTTTGTTGCCATTGTTTTGAAATATTGAGTCAGTTGTATTTGTTTGTCTGGCGTCATATAAGCCTTCTGGGCCGTTGTATTCAAGCTGGCACCCAGGAATGTCATATTTTGTGAGGGTACTAGTTTTGATTTCTTTTCGTTTACTGTGTACCCCAGGCAACTTAGAAGATGTTTTACAAAAGCCAGATGTTTTAAGAGGATGTCCTTGCTTTCTGCTTGGATGAGGCAGTCGTCCAGGTATGGGTATATTTGAATTCCTCTTTGTCTGCAGTATGCAATTACTGGTGCCGGGCATTTTGTGAAGACCCTGGGCGCAGTGGATAAACCAAAGGGCAGTGCAGAGAATTGGCAATGGGTTGAACCTGCAATGAAACGGAGGTATCTTCTGCAACTTTGTCTGATAGGGACATGCAGGTATGCCTCCTTGAGGTCCAACGTTACTAGCCATGCTTTCTTGCCCAACATGGGAAGAAGCTGCTGTAGTGTTAGCATCTTGAATTTGGGTACTTGTAAGAAGGTGTTTAGAATTGAAAGGTCCAGAATTGGTCTCCAGGCATTGTCCTTTCTAGAAAAGACTAAAATCCTTGGCCTTGCTCCCGTGTAGGTACCAGTTGAATGGCTCTCATGTCCATGAGAGCTGTAATTTGTTTTTGTGCCTCTGCCCATTGATTTTGTGGCAGGTTTGGCATTCCTCTTTTTGTTGGCAAGGGCTAAACAAAATGGCTGCGTCGGCCTAGCACTCTCTGCCAAAGGCTCCGAAGCGGTCTCTGGTTCCAAATCTGCGGTAGCCAGGGGCTGCATACGAGTCTCACTGAAAACCGGTGAGCTGGAGACCGGCCCAGCCGAGGCCTCGGAGTCTGGTTTGGGTCTAGGCTGCCTGTCCTTATCCTTGTGTTTTTTGTGCACGCCGGTAGTCGGTTGCTCCGATGGCATTGTGTAGTTAAATTTTCTACCGAAGTAGTGTCGTGCAAAATCAAAGCATCTTTTTATAGTACGCTTATTGAACCTAGCACAAAAGCGACAACCAGTGACGTCGTGGTCTGGGCCTAGGCAAGGTATACCGTAAGAATGAAAATCCTTATGAGGTATTTGCTTTCCACAAGAAATACAATTGTTAATTTTTTCTGACATTGGTCTGAGGCAAGAAAAATTTCCCCAACGGGGTACTTCGCTTTATTGAAGACTTCGGATATGAAATTCGACTTCGAAAATCTCAGGAGTCGGCCGACCGGCACTTGCGAACTGCTTCTGCTTCGGGCACCGCGCGGTAAGAAAGACTGAAGAAAATGGCATTGGATGCATTATATATACCCCTGGCGCACTGACGTCAGGGAAGAAGCGACAGCAACCGACGCCGGACCAAGACTTTTGAATTCAGGCCGACTGCGGGACCGCCTGACGACAAGATAACCCAAGTGTGATGACTGCAGCAGGGTAACACGAACATCAAAAGATAAATTTCAACCATCGAACAATTCCTCAAAATCCCCCCCCCAAAAAAAATTAAATTAAATTAAAAAAAATAACCATTTTCATTAAACCAGTCATTAATGCTAAACAAATTGCAGTTTTATGCATACATTGACAGGAGTAAAGATCCCCTTTCAGTGAAACCACAGAGATTCTTCTTCCTTCAGGCAAAAGACTCACTGTTAAATGCAAATAATTTAAGAAACGAATAAACACAATGTAACTTGAAACCTGCAATAAAACCTAAACGAAAAATAAAAAATCCAAGGTTTTTAATAACAATACATCAAAGTAAGTGCTTTCATCTAGGTAAAGACTTCTTCGGCCTGAATGTTATGAAATACACACCCCTTTTAAATAACAATCATAACTGACAATTCTCACATTAATTATCAAAATAGTTTAATGCCTTAACCTTTTTCTTTTTAAAGACACTATAAAATTGTTAAATGCACTTTTTTCCTCTCCTCTCCTCATTAATATGCTCTTCTCTTCATGCTCCACTGCCATTTGCCCTTAATACAGTCGGGGCCCTTTTATTTTTGTAAATGAAACATAACTCAAGCAAATGAAACTATTCAGTACACTGCCCAGTCATAAGTACACTTTCACTGCATAATCTTGGTTAGCAAATTTAAATGCTGTACTTCTCACGCAGTCATAAGGTTACTAGAATCACCCCAACTCAAATGGTACATCTTATTCTAACAGAGAGAGAGAGAAAGAGAAAATACATTTTTTAAAAGTAAAGGGCTTCCTAAATCCTGAGATCATTAAATTTACATTTTTATACTCTCTTTTAACATTGATACTTAGGCAAGACAGCTTTGACAATCTGCTGTGTTTTCCATTTCCCCTGCTGCACTTTAGCTTCCATTTGTTTCTTAAAAACCAGGAATACTTTTAACAGGTCAGGTCAGGTCGTCGTCCCCCCCCCCCCCCCGTGACGTAGTCACAGGGCTCTCCTGCTGTTTTCCCTACTGAATGCTGAAATGCTGCTTTCCTTCTCACTTGCTCCTGCTGCAAGAACTCTACTGCCTACTCAGGTTCCAAACAAAAAAAAAAAAATTCACCCCGTCAGGAGCATAACTTTTAGGGTCACTGGATATTTCAAAATTAACATGGAGCGTACAAAATTTTGGGGAGAAATAATTAGCTTTCAGCAGGGAATAATACTTATAGGTGGAGACTGGAATTTGATTTACAACAAGGAGGAGGAGTCCGGTAGGCTTAGAAGGGAAAATATAATAAAAGAGGGTAGATTTCTGAAGAAATTTATGAAAATATTTGGTTGGGCTAACCTAGACAGGAATTATATTTAACAGGAACATGTGCATTTAACTGAGAACTTTCATACACCTCCAATAACTATTTCAGATCATGCACCAATAACAGCCAGGATAAAAATGCAGGGTAATGAAACAGTGAAGATGAGACACTAGCACTTCCCCACCTTCCTATTAGTTTACGGAATGTGTAGTACAAATTATCCAGGATTATTAAGGAAAATAGAAAGTACTCCAGAAGTTATAGTTAGTGAATGATGAGAAGTGGGGAAATCAAGAAACAGCACAAATAGAAATACTTATGGAAGACTTAAACATGCCAAGGTTAGAGGTAGAGGAGGCTCAACAATTAATAGTTAAGGCAGGAGGAGATGAACAACCATGTGCATGAAAGCTTCCAGGAATAAACTGTATTCACGTTGAAGTTTGGAAGCTAGGAGAGAATAAAGCAATTAAGATCAGGAAGGTTTCATTTAAAAATCTTTTAAAAGGAGGAGAGGCAGCAACATCCTGCAAAAAAGCTGTAGCGGCTGTAATATCTAAATGTGCTAAAGAGCCATCTGATCCAGCTTCATATAGGCTCATATCAATTTTAAACTGTGATCATAAAGTGTTTATGTCTATAATGGTTAGCAGAATGGCAAAGGTGATATCAAAATTGATAAATATGGACCAATATGGTTTTGTAGAACGGAGGCAAACATTTGACAACATTAATAGAATAAGGATCCAGACTAAAGTAGAAATGCAAGAAAATACGACCGTTATTGGTGGGTCTTGATGCAGAGAAAGCATTCGACAGGGTAAGCTGGGATTTTATGATTAGGGCAATGGAAGCATTTGCATTTTCTGATACAACAGCGATGTCTTTCGGCTTTTCTCAGTTAGGAGCCACCAAAGCGGATCACCGGGCCATTGAAAGGCATTGGTGTTTTTTTCTCAGTGTCCAACCTTCACAGAAGGCACACAGTTACATACACGCACCTACCTGCATGTCTTTAAAACTCACTCGACCACAGAAAGGACATGTAGACTCCGCACAGAAGGTGCTCCAGCTGAGAGTCGAACCAGTGAATCTCTTGTTGTGAGGCAATAACTCTAACCACTGCACCACCGTGGCCGATAAGTTTCATGAGTTAATTAGAAGGCTATACGAGGGATCACAGGCAAAAATCAAAGTGGGAGGGCTCCCCGCTGATCAGATTTAGCTAAAAAGAGGAACCAAGCAGGAATGACTTCTTTCACCTTTATTATTTACATTGCATTTAGAACTACTTTCAAAGAAAATAATGATCTCAGAAATTCAAAGATATAATTGGTGTGGTGTTCAAGAAAAGTTGACCGTTTCCAGTTATTATTTTGTAACTGATGGAACTAAAAAAGGACATTTCAGTGTTGTGGAACATTCTGATATAAAATTAATGAAGATAAAACAAAGGCTATAGCCATAAATTATGTAACCACACATGAATTGGTTCAACAATACCCATATTTATGGGGGTACAATAAAATTAAGTATTTAGGACGATGGATTAAAAAGGATTTGGTTATGGCAGCTAAGGATATGTGGGAAGAGACTACACAAAAGAGGACACAAAAATGAGAAACTAATCTTGCCTATAGATATGGATAGCAAGATACAAGCAGTAAAATGTTTTAGTCTCTTTAGATTTATACACAGGTCATAAATAATAATGAGTTGAAGGATTTTACTTGGACAGGAAGAGGGCAATGTCAAGTGGGATAAGCTGCTCCTCCCGACAGAACAAGAAAGTTTAGGATTACTTGATTTAAAGGGTATTTTAGAGCTACAGGATTGAGGCTGTTATACATAACACAAGCAGAAAGCTACAATTCAAAAGTGGAAAGGGATGATGATGAATCACAGGGGTTAAATTCAGGAAATAATGTGATTTTGGATGCATATCCTTAAGGAAAAGGACAATAGTTATACAAAATATATTCATAAAGTAGAAAAAATTATATTAAGAACCAAGTCAACAGAGGAATGAAGAAAGAAGATTCTGCCAATATGGATAACTGCAATTAGGGGTACAGAGAATAGACTAGAAGGGGGCTGGAACGTACTGGAGGAAACTGGCAAAGGAAACAATGTATTGTGAACAAATAAAGAGAGATGGAAGGAAGCCAAGAGGACATTTGGATTGCAGGCTATTGACTACCTTCCCTATCAGGGACTGACAGATTATAGACAAAGAGGAAACGATGGGAAATCCTAAATGAAGGACCTGTACTGGTTGAGTTTTTAATTGAATCTAGAAGACAAGCCGTTGTTAAAAAAGGGATCATTAGTAGGGTATATAAACACTGCACGATTAACTAAAGAAATCAAATCAGAAGAGGTCAGAAAATATTGGGAAGAGAGACCAAATACGCAATTCACAACGAAATAATGAGAGATGTGTATGACTTCCAAACATACAGCAAATCTAGATTTAGACTTCTTGCCTACAAGTGTTTGCTTAGATACTTTTATGCCACAGGTAGACTGAAGATTTTTTCCTCAGGTAGATGGCAAACACTGGAGGTCTAATGAGGAAGAAAGAGGCAACTGGGAACATGTGCATTTTAGGAGTGTAAGGAGTTTGCAGACTTTAAAAATTCTCAACAGCGTACTCGGTCAGGAATACTGGGCGAGCAAATGAGTGTAACTAAGGAAATTATTTTTTTGAGCTGGGTTCAGGATCTGAATTGCCTAGATATAGTAAGGTCTTGTTAAGTTTAGTTCTGGTAACTGCCAAAAAAGGAATTACTAGAAAATGGAAATTAAAATCAAAACAAACTATATTTGAAGTACTGAATACTGTAACAGAGATAAAAGACGAGTAAGTGGGATCTTTAAAAAAGGGTGGGAGTAAATTACACAGAAAAATGGAAATTGTGGGAACAATTCAGCAGAAAAATGCTTTGGAGGAGAAATGAGGTTTAAGAGAAGGCAGGAATTTAATAATGTATGTAATGTTGCTTAGACTATATGATACAATATATGAGATGTATAAGGTTTGTTAAATGTGAACTTGTAGATATGGTTTGATTACTTTTATATAAAATGTAAGTTTACCTACGTCACAAGAGGTAATTCAATAAAGGGTTTAAAAAATGTTCTGCAGACTATGTGTGACTGCATTGAAACATCTGACTTAACAGCGGAAGAGAGTAATGTGCTTTTAGACCACTGTGGTAATAGGACACCCTATCTACTGATGTAGTTGGTGGTGGAATTTTGCCCGGCTCATTGTTTTTATACTTCATTTGAAAACATTATAGTAATAATGTTTCTTATAATACATTTCTTATTCAATAAAAAAAATATTATGGTGTTACAAATTATTCTAACAATAAGAGATGAATGAATGAGTTCATGCCATTGTTTTATTTATTCAATGGCATAGATGAATGCATTTAGAGGGATATTAAACTTTGGGATAGTTTTGAAACTGTGCCATTTAATATAAAAAGAGTTCAACACTTAATTCTGTTAGTGTGTATTTTGATGTAAAACATACAATACTACATGGGTATTTACATGGAATCTTTATGAGTTCTTTATATGGTTAATTAGGGTTTTAATCCATATGAACAATGCAAGGGAAGGTGTTGATGTTTTTTATTTACATAAATGTAAATGCTAGAGCACAAGGGATTCAGGCAAAAATGACCACAATATTGCTGCTGTTGCTAGCATGTTGTTAAAAAAAAAAGTATTAAAAGAACAGCAGAAGTATTTTTTTTAAATGTTGAGTGTTGACTATACAAGGTTTAACATTTGTATTAGGAAGCACCCTGATGACTACTTACTTTGGCCTACATACTGCTCAATACTAGTCCTGGAGTTTCAATGTATGTTGAAAATACAAAAAAAACAGCTGAATCAAAGTCTGTGTACGTTTCAAGAGATGTATAAAAAGTAGCACAACAGATGTCTTAAATTCCACTTCTTATCACAGCAAAAATCCAGGAAATAAGTCATTGGTTTTAGCATGGTATTTTTTGCTCGTTTGTTTTTCAACCCAATGTACGATTATGCTTTCGGTTTCTTTTTTTTCTGGTAACAAGAATTAGAGGAGGCAGTGTCATAGGCCAAAGTGTTCACTGTTTTTAAAATTTGGTTTGGTGCTGGTAAGGAAGAAGCCTGCCTTAGCACTGAATTACCAAGCCCATATTAATTTCATAATAATATGAAGTTAAATAATATATTATTTTAAGCCTGGTTAGAATGAAAAGCAGACAAGCAGATAGGAGGACAAGAACCACAGTTTTAAGGTAACACAAGAAGAATAAACAGGGTGTGTGTTGGAGGTTATATGATTAACTGGAATGGGTAACAGGAAAGAAGATAAGAGGGAAAGACATCTGTAATGTGGACATTATGATACAATGTATAAAATCAGAAATAAGGCAAGAGAAAGAAAAGGAACAGTTCACTGGAAAAAGGCACAAAACACAATGAATGAATAAAAAAGATCCAACCACGAAAGAAAAGGAAACAGTTCACTGGAAAAAGGCACAAAACACAATGAATGAATAAAAAAGATCCAACCACGAATGAAGGCAGAACGACCTTTATAGTAAAAACGTACAAGCGCTTTCGTCTGGACAAGACTTCTTCAGATACAAAAAACACACAGGTGCTTCAAAAATTTATAATGCCTCACAATACAGTCAATTAAGCTTTTAAAGAAGCACACACATACAAAGAATATGCAGTTGTAAAATATAAGGTATACTAATACTAAATACATTAGACAAAAAACATTAACAAAAGTAAAAAACAGTTAATTCTACAATATAATTAATGTTAAACCCTGGCTGCTTTTGCTAGTAGTACTGGTTTGATACTAATGTATTCATTTAGACCAGGAGCAATATGTGCCCTCAGCCTAAGTTGCCATTTAAGTTCTTTATTTAATAAAATATTTTTGCAATCTCCCCCTCTAACATTGTCTCTAACAACTTCAATAATGCCAAATTTATAACCAGAAAAGGAAGCACATATCTCCAAATGTTTAAAACGTGCACTACTTTCCTTGGCTGTCCTAATGTCGTATGTGTGTTCGTATATTCTGTCTGAGTGCCCTCTCAGTTTTTCCAACGTAAAATGCAGGGCACCCACCACATATCGCCAAATAAACAAACATCTGGGTTCTTCAGTTACCCCTGCAGAATCTCACAAAACTGTTGAGCCCATTCTTTAGTCTAATATTTGCATCATTGACAATGTAGGAACACTGGCTACAACTACCACAAGGAACAGTATTCTTATTAAAATGTCTTGCGTTGGTATCAATGCACTCAAAAACTTTTTTGAAATTCCTTCCAGTCCTAAATGTAAATATAAGTTTTGGTCCTACTGCCTCAAAAAGATCTTTGTTACTTTTTAACATGCACCAATTGGAACTAATAATATTAGTAAAAGTGTCAGAAAAATGCAGTGAACTCTAACACAGGACCCCCTAAAATCTTAATCATCTCCACACTGAGACCCTGAAACCACAAAGGGCTGACCTAACAAAGGCTTGTATCTTTTGCCCCATTCACCATAAACCTTAGCCAATATGTCACAAACCATATCTATAGGATAATTCCTTTCAGTAAACCTACTACCCAGAAAAAGAAATTCATTCTTCAAGTCACTGAAATCTGAAGTCATCCTGGCTATCCTAACTGCCTGTCCTTTTACAAAGCTTTACTTTTGAAATGTAGGGTGTATCAAACCAGTACTACTAGCAAAAGCAGCCAGGGTTTAACATGAATTATATTGTAGAATTAAATGTTTTTTACTTTTGTTAATGTTTTTTAGTCTAATGTATTTAGTATTAGTATACCTTATATTTTACAACTGCATATTCTTTGTATGTGTGTGCTTCTTTAAAAGCTTAAATGACTGTATTGTGAGGCATTATAAATTTTTGTAGCACCTGTGTGTTTTTTGTATCTGAAGAAGTCTTGTCCAGACGAAAGCGCTTGTACTTTTTTACTATAAAGGTCGTTCTGCCTTCATTTGTGGTTGGATCTTTTTTATTCATTCAAGAGAAAGAAAAGGCTGTAGCAGAATATTAAATGTTAAGTATAACTGTCACTAGCGTTAATCTTGCAAACAATTCAAATATGCATTCAGCTTGCTTTAAGGTGGATGTTTAGTTACTGTTCAATTTTGTGATTGATGTTTAATCATTGTTTAATTGCTGCCTGTTCTGAACAAAAAGACACTTGGTTTAAAAGAAAAAAAAATCTCTGAACCAAAGCAATATAAATACAAAATAATCATGTTTTCCCAATTAGCAATAATTACCTTTTCTCCTTTGCGAATGTCCCAGATGATTACATGTTCACAGGCAGCAACAGCCACATAGCGGCCTTTGTCTCCTCTTAGAGTCACAAACACAATATTAGCTTTCTGGCTGGCAATCACTCCAAAAAGTGCAGTGGCACAGTACCGTAAATACTGTTTTGTGAGCCCCATACTGCAGTCTCCTTTGGGTCAAAACAGGAGCAATGTGGCACCTGGTTAAAAAAAAAAAAAAAAAGGATTTAAGTTGTACAGATTTGAAATTATTTTACATACCCTCATTCCTCCCACTTGACATTTTAAAATTTAAAAGGAGAACAGTGAGCAATGTGAAGTATGCAACACTCTCCTTCCACCCCATTACAACAAAGCTATAACTTCCTAGCTCTTCAAGATGGAATTCAGAAGTATTAATGCATGATCAAATAAATCTATTTACTCAATGAACATTTCTCCAAATACCTTAATAGGAGGGCTTATCTACAGTATTCCACCTCAAACATAAAGCACATTGTAAACAGTAACATGTACAACCACTAAATAGTATGAGTTCCCGCACCCAATGCCACACTGCTTCTGACCATTCTCCCTGTCTACCCCAATTGCACAGCTGTGGCTCCCCCAGTTTTATCTTACTAGATACCCTGGATATCAACTTTCGCGGGTTAGGCCCCAGACCCCCTGGTAAGTTACGTTAGGCACATGGAGTGAGGAATCCTAAGCACAGTTGTGAGTGTGGAGCCCTAGGCCATCATTTATGTGGCAGCCAATCATACTCCCTAGATGTAGGAAGTTGACAGTGCAATGATGATAGGAGATCACCGCTTCCTTCTAATGACTTGAAAGGCTCCTGGTCTTCAGATAGGCACTGGGTTTCCCCAAATGCTAGGAGAGCAAGCCTTTAGCTGCTTCTTCCTACTAGCCCAGACAACCATGTTTTTAACTCAGGTCACTTATGGCTCAGATGGATGCCTTGCCTCTCTGCCATAAAAAAGTCAATAATGTTCTAAAAAAAATCTCAAAATGGGATACTGTAAGCACACTGAAAGTATCTATAAAATCAGGAATGTTTCACCTAAACATGTTACTTTTGTACTGAACTGGTAAAATAGCAGAAACTACCCCTCCATTCCTTAACAAACAAATATATATAATACATAAAAGGTATTAGAATATTTAGCTTGAAGCATACATGATGACTAACAATTTTGTTGATATTTGACCTCTGTCTGAGTATTTGTTAGAAATGTAAGGTGATAAATTCATTTTTTTACAGACTTAAGCCACACCCACTGGGAGTTAAATGTACACACTCAAAAACAGCTGTACTGGACGGAATGAGTTAAGAGTAGAACACTGTTGTCAGCATGAAAGTTTTCAGCATTTCAACAAAATGGACAGCTGTTTGACAAATGAATGTGAATAACTTAAGCATTAAAGAAAGCAGATTACCAATAGCAGGAAAGATGACCACTATATTATCCTCCTCAAAATGCAGAGGAACACAAGACAACCATCTGTTTTGCAAATCGAAAATACCATAAAATTGCATTCATAAGCAAATAAATATGAACAGATCCCAATACAGAAAATGCATTTAAATCAGTGCACCCAGAAAAAATGGAATTTTGCCTACATATACTTAATCATTTTTTTAATGAAAGAATCTGCAATCACCAAACCCCTAAGGCAAGAAAATACATTTCCCAGGACTCTCGTCATAGGGGACTCCATTGTAAGATGTACTGGAGCCCCTCTAACCAGGATGAACAAGGAAATATAACGAAGGCTTATCTGGAGCCAGAATCTACCAAATGACAGACGCACTCAAGTCATTACACCAGCGGTACCAATACAATCCCATCATAGTCCATGTAGGTGCAAATGACCCGAGATCCACCTCCCTGGACTACAGTCAAACATTATGGAGCTTTCAGAATATGTGCCTCAGGCTGGTATGAGCCTACCACTGCGTAGAACATTACCATCACAGAGAAGAATGATGCCACAATATCAAAAAATTATTGATTTCAACAACTGCCTTTCTGGTGTCATTCCAAGGGGATCCAATATTTGTCAGCTTGGGAGGACATGGTTAACACACCACATTGCTTAGCCAAGGATGGTCTGCACCTCTCCCTCTAGGCTTTTGAATACTGGCTAAAACTCTATCCACCCCTCAGTGCCTTTTTTTAGGAAATATCAAATTGACAAACCTAACAACATAGCAAAATCAACTCAAATGAACCTTGAAAGTGCTATACCAGGATCCTAAACAAAAATAAAACTACACTTCCTCCAAGCCCTTCTCACACTCAGGAATATAGACATATGTGCAGTTACTGAGACATGGTTTAGAATGGCAGAGAGTACCCTGGCAGTGCAGGGTTTCAATGCAGTCAACACTTTTAGACCAGTAGCTGCAGACAACGGCTAAAGGAGTAGGGGACTCAAACATCAATAACAAGCATACCTCTAGGGTGGTCAAACAGGATAACACACTGAAATCGCTCCATGTGCAGATCATCATAGACATAATTCTGTACCATATCCTAGCCAGCTATAGGTCACCTTCCATGTCTCAAAGAAGCTCACATTGCATACCTAAACCTACTGAAGACACTTGCCATCCATCCTAGCACCTTACTCATTGGAAACTTTAAATACTCATCTACAGACTAGAACCCTACATGGCCCCAAATCTACAGGCACAGAGATTCCTGGACTTTGTAAATACAAACACCCTTGACCAAGCAGTGATTATGCCAGGAGCCTCTAACATACTGGACCTCATACTTACAAATATGGAAGAAAGTTGAACCCCCAACCAGGGTCTCATCCTCCCTGGTAAGGTCTGACCACAAAGTTGTCTCCTTCTAAATCAAAATCAACTCCATAATCTCATTAAAACCAGCAACAGTTAGGAAGTATTCCAAGGCAAATTATGTTTTATTAAGTGATGGATTATCAAAAGTCAATGCCCCTCCAAACTCTGAGAGCAGAGCAGTCTTTGCTGAATTGCTCTCAGAAACTCTATACAGCCATGTCAGTGGCTGCGTACAGGCTCCTGTCCTTACCAGAAATAAAAACAGGACTAATCTTAGAAACAAACTGTCCTGGAGGCATCCCACATTAAACACAATATATACTACAAAGGGAAAAAAAAAGATGGCAAAAATCAGGAATGGTAATTCCCATAAAGACAGAAATTATCTCAGAGTAGATAGGCTACTAAGAGAGCTAATTAGGTCAAGCAAAGCCAACTCTGAGGTTAAGGTTGCCTCCCAGGTGAAAGATAACCATAAGGCGTTGAATAGCTAATGTCAAAAACCTCAAGGGCAGCACACACTGCCTTAAACTGGTGGTTAATTGGGTCACATTCACTGAGCCTGGCAATGTAGTGATCCTGTCAGCAGACAAATTCAGTTCCAAATTCACCCCCCATCTCACCCCCCAATCATCCCCTCCAAAACACCCTCAAACATAACTCCTCCAACTACAACTAGGGAGCATGTACTAGCTGACACACTAAAGCCAGGAACACGGCCTCAGTGTGCCCCAATAACATTCCAGGATGCCTACTGAATAGTGTAAAATATGACTCATCAGGATCCCCTGGAGTAACAACTAAAGTCTTAAAACAGGGTTTGTATCACGTGAACAGAGGACTGCTATGGTCATCTTCTTCATAAGGAACTACAGACCCATTAGTCTACTAGTTTTATTTGCAAAGCCATGGAAAGAATTATCATGGAAATTATCAATAAGGATATAGGACATCTCCAAACACTGGATCCATTCCGGTTTGGCTTTGTCAAAGCAGGGTCATGATTACTGAATCTTATGGACTTCTTTGAAAACGTCACTAAGGCAATGGATGAGTGAAAAATGGCACATATTGCCTACTTATATCTATCTAAATCATGTGAAACAATACCTCACTTGGGCATTGTCAGTAAACTTACAGAGCTAGGTATAAACCCCTTTATAAAACACACTGGATAGCTAGTTGGCTCACTGATAGGACCCAGGAGGTTAGAATCGGTGAGGCCACCTCCACAAACATGTTGATCACCAATGGAGTCCCCCAGGGCTATGTGCTGGGCCCACTTCACTTTGCCATATACTTCTCAAGATTATCAAAGCCAATGTTAAAGGCCTCTAGTTGACCAAGTTTGCAGATGATTGCAACCTAGGACAAGTCACCGAATCCCTCCCAAGATGAGAACACCCTACAGGAAGGTATAACACAGACCAATGCTTGGTGCCAAAGCCATGGCTTAAATGTCAATGGCAATAAATGCATTGTAGTACTTTATGGAAGTCCAACACCCCAGGTAACTATCTCATCAATAAAATTCCCTTAAAAGTTGATTCCCTAATCAGCACTCTGGGAACCCGTGCAGATAATAACCTAGTCTTCGACCAACATGTGTCCAGGGTAGAAATAAAATCCTTCCCTGTTGCTCAACATACAAGCAAGGGCATGGCATCTAGGTCCAGAGAGGACATCATACCAGTGCACTCAGCCCTCACCATACCAATCATAGAGTACAATGCCCCCCCTTCGATATGTACCTGACCAGACATATGCAGCAACTGGAACATCTACAAAAGTTCTTTACAAAAGGAATACAGGGAGTAAACACAATGTACTATGCTGTCTCCCTCAAAACTCTGTCGCTTTACTGAGCATCATACAGACTTCTGAGAGGTGATCTTTGTCTGAAATACAGGGCATCCCTGGATCCTGTTTTGATGAATATTTTGCACATCCACAAAACAAACAGCAACAGAACTATTAGATTAAAATAACTAAATTTTGATTGCGCATAAACAGGACATGCTGGACAGAGTTTTCTCAAAAAATTCCCATTCTCTGGAACAGGCTCCCCATCCATATAAAGCAGAGATCCTCCCTATCTCCATTTAACCCCACAACTTGGACCAATGAATGGGTAATTAGAAATTCATCCCTGGTCCATCTCCTAAGTCTCTGACGGACAGAGGCCGTCAGTAAATCACCACCTATTTAAATCAAATTTGTGGGTCACATTTGGGTTGCACAGCAAGGCTTGTAAGGGACCTAGTGGTCGTTAGCCTAGTATACACCTACGAACCTATAAAAGGTTCACAAACTCTATACAGTATTTTGCAGTTCCAGTTAAAACTCTAAAGTAGAATATACATGAAAACAGACAGAAACTAACAAAAACATTTTCCTTCATGTAGTCTGGTCATGGAACCTCACTCAACAATTTCACCATTCATAAACATTAAAACATCAAACTACAATTGCTCCCATGGCACAAAGGGAAGAAGCCCTAAATGTGACCCAGAATACCCCTGTTTGAGTAGCGGCACAGAAGCTAAAGGGAGTGGGTCAGAAGGGGTGGGAGTGAGAGGCCACTGTCAGCTCACCCATGAGAGTGGGGTGAATCTGGTTTGCCACTTGGGTGACACCTAGAGTAAGTTTTAGATGTAGCATCTGCAGAAAGTTTGCCCCTGCAAAGCATGTGCTGCCAAGGGGATGGGCTGAGCATATACGCATATGGTCCTCATGCTTGTCAGCACTAGCAGAGCTCTACTGGGACCTCCTAAGGAGAAGAAGGGAAGCCCACTAATCAGTCATACTGGCCAGCTATCTACTGCCTGACTCCTGCTCTCCTGGAGGAACAAGTGGACTGATTAGGTCTTCCAGCAAGGGAAAAAATAAGCCAAAGGGCTCTCGTGGAGCCTGGAGTTGCATGGTTCTGGCCCTGGCTCCTGAGGGAGAATTGATTGGGCAAAGGATGGGAAGCCACTGGACAACACCTGACTGATGGCAGGGGGGGGGGGGGATGACATCAAACGGCACTACTCAAAATATACATCTCACATTTTCATCTACATGGTCAAAACACTTAGCATTCCTGAAAAAAAAATGATATCACATTTAAAAGTAACCAAAGGAGAGGAGAGAAATAAATCTACTATACAAAGATTACAGTGTATATGTAAAGGTAAAGGCAGGGCCAGCCTTAGCTGATATGGCGCCCTAGGCAAAGTAGTGCTCTGGCGCCCCTTAAGCCCCACCCACACAATACTCATGAAACAACACTATGAGCCACGCCCACAGGCAAGCCAATACCGAAGAAATTCACTCCAGTCATTTCCTTCAATTATTTAAATGTACAGAAGAAAAGATATTTTGTAATGTAGTTTAAACTGCAAGTGAAGATGGAAATTTCCTTTAGTAAAGCTGCTTTATCTGCTGCTCCTTCACACACATTTTACTAGAAAAGTCATGTCCTCAGAAAATAGAAACCCATGTGCCTTGTTCCAAAGGGTTGCTTAATTTAATCTAAACATAGGAGAGCGAGCCTTACAGCTCAGTGAAAGTAGAATTGTAACCTCTCTCCTCCCTGGGCACAGTAGCTTAAGCTAGAATATCACACAAAGAAGTCATTTGCTAAACAAACAGTACAGTCTCACAGTTAAAACAGACTTAGCATGAACAGTAAACTTCTCTGCCACTGAAACGGCATGAAAACCCACATTTATAGAAAATGCATCTGGCCAGTGGAGGATTAAGTTTACTTTTGTAATGTTTTTAAAACAGACTCCTTGCACACATTTTTAGGGCCATGCATACATTTATTTGTTCTTTGATTCACCTTCCTGATTGCATTAAATTACATTCCTTATAGAATAAAGCACCACTTTGTAGAATGCATTTTAAATTTGTAGTTTTAAACATTCTTTTAATAAGCAATGAAACAAAATGTATAAACCAATAATGACAAAACTACACATTTCAGAAAATTTCAACCATAAACGGCCACTCAGCCTTCTGTCATTACAATCCACTAATATTACTCACTACACACAATCTCTGCAGAAGAGAAATCGTCTGAACAATTCCACATTAAAGAGATCTATAACTAATGAAGATGTTGCCTCCGGCAAACAACTTTACATCTCAATGTTTCACCTACAAATTCAGTGCCTGTTGTTCTTGAGGAATTAATTGCCTGTATTATCATTAATATTGCAACAGGAAATGGCTAAAACTGACAACACGTTCATAGTTACTAGGCATCTCATACACAGGACATACTCAGGAGTGTAGAACCCCTATTCCCCCTTAAAATGCACCAAATAATCAGCAATCAAATGGGCACTACAAATTCAATACTCCATCTACATGGTGTGGGAGTAGACTCCATAGCCTCCTGCACCAAAGACAATTATGCTACTGACACTGCTTTCAATTCTACAACACAGTGTGCCATTTGATAAGCAAAACAGTTAGTTTTACACTGAAAACAAACTTAGCATGAGCAGCAGTAAACTTTTTTCCTTTGAAGCTCACAATTCCATGAAAATGAACCAAAACTCATAATCCCTTGAAAATGCACTGAAACCCTTAATACCCTGAAAATGCACTGAAAGTCAAACTAATTTCTGTCAGCAGTCTGGTAGTTGGTGTAGAGCAGTGGTTCCCAAACCGTTATGGACCTAGGCCCCACTTTTGAAAATGGTGGTCCACAGACTCACAGAAGTCAGGTGCATGATGCAAAACCATAGTTTGGTCTGGGTGATCAGGTATAAAAGAGTTTGTGTGTGTGTCTGTTTCTGTGTATGCATGTGTGATTGTGAGCACATGCGTGTGTGTATGCGTATGTTTGTATCAGGATCAAGAGAGTTAGGTGATGTACCCTTTTCAGAGACAGGACCTTTGGCCAGCTTAAATTGGGTAAATTGGAGTTTTCTTTCAAGAGGAGAAGGGACTGCCAGAGACACAAAAAATGGACAGACAGAATGAAAGGGCACGCAATTATGTAGAATGTATGTCTGGTGGATTATAGGGAGGGCACAGTCTGAGACTATGGACAAACTGCAAGAAGAAGAAAGTGGTAACCTGAAGAGCTGAGTACCTAGTAGAAGGTCAGCTCTCGGTTTAATGGGGAGCCATTTTGTTTTGTTAAGTGCAAGGTAGTAGTGCACTTGAGGAAGAGAAATGGTAATGAATTGACAAATGGAATTAGAAAATGGTTTGGTGTTTTGTTTAGAGGCAGAATCAGTAATGTGAATGGCGTTTTGTTTAGAGGCAGACTAAACTCAAGCTAGGATAGGACACATTTATCACCAGCTGGCCTAGCAGAGGGATGAAAAAAAGTACAGATTTCTACCAGAAAAAGCAGGACATTTATTTTTGAATTTTTCTATGTGGGAATAAATGTTAAGAATAGAATAGAATAGCTTAGTACTAGGCTAACTGCCCTTAGGAGCCATTTTAAGCCTAGCCAATTATCCCTTGTGAGACTCAAACCCTGCACCTTGTGTTTGTATAGCAAACACCATAACCATTACAGGGGCCCAGTTAGTTGATGGAGGTGTGGTTTTGATAATGGACATGTTAAGACCAGAAATGGAATGGCTAAACAGTTAGAGAGAAACTGTAGGGTGTTCCAAAAACATACTTCGGGTTTTAGAAGCATTCAGAAGTAAGCTGTGTTGGATTAGCCATTGCTGTAGTAAGTGCAGGTCAGACTGAAGTTAGGCTTGTTTAATACAAAGGGAGTTGGTCTGGAGATGTAGAAATAAGCTCAATATAAATATTCATTCTAACTAGAAAAATGTCAGTAGAGTCAAGTGGATGTGCACTCTCAACTATTTCTGGGTTTGGGAAGTTAAGACATATCAACTGCATCATTTTTGCAAACACAAGCACAGTCAAGTAATAATTCATATTGGGAAACAGGCAATGCAGAGCAACAAGAGATCTATACAGAGTCTAGATTCCTTTACCTGCATGTTACCAGAAAACATAGAACGGCAACAGATACCCCCTTTAATACACAATCACATATGCAAGTAGATTATATATATATATATATATATATATAGAGAGAGAGAGAGAGAGAGAGACTATGGCTCATAATTATAGATTACCCTTCATGAAAATAACTGGGATCATACCATAAATAATTTGAAAGGACCCACTCAGGTAGCACTCTTTAAGAGTACATTTTCTGCTTCCCATTGGTAAATCCAAGTTGTGTTTGACTATGGACAGTCATAGGGCTGAACTTTGTTTTATGTGGATAGGGGGAGTCCGTTCCATGATGCCATTGGACTTGCTGATGTGCAAAAAATCCATCATTGGTCGGAAGATGCCTTGTATGCCATAGGTCAGCTCTTAGCAGTCACTAGGATACCGACATATACACAGAGACAAACACGCACACGCGAGCAAATTAGTGTATAGATATAGATCACTAGAGAAACAAATAGAAATTATAGTTATATGAAACAATTGCTTAAGAAGGAAAGGAGAACTGACACTTCAAATGCTAAGGAAACGGCAGTCTATATTCAGTCTGTGCTGTAAGGTAAATACCACTGCTTCATATTCTGCTCCCGATATTTGTTCACTTACTAACATAAATATCATTAGTAACTTTACTTCCTCATTTAGATCGAAAGGTGAAAAACAAGATGAAATAAAAAGGCGATGCGTATACAGAAACAGACCGTTTAAAAACACAGACAAACACACACGCATGCATACATACTTACCTTATTTGTAAACAAAACAGCCACATGCAGACACACAGACTTAGGACAGGATTAATCCAAAACTTAGCTAAGAGAACCGCATGCTTAAATTTCACTCCATACTGCAGAATCCATTTAAATCCATGCTGACGTCGTGACGCACGCGTGTTCATCCTGAAAGGAGAAGACTCGTACAGAGTAGTAAAAAAAAAAAAAAAAAAAAAAAAAGTTAATTGTTGAAGCCTACTGCTGCATCTGTAAAAGTGGGCGGGATCTCCCCCCTTCTTGCCCTATGGTTCCAGTGCCCTTGAGACAGGGCACCGAGAAGAGTGCAAACTTTATGGCCTGAGAAATATAAATAAATACCTAAATAAAAATTGCGCCCTTTACAAGGCTGGCCTGTATGGCACCCTAGGCGGTTGCCTAGTTTGCCTATGCCTAAGGCCGGCCTTGGGTAAAGGTATAATGTAGAGAATTAAAAAAATCCACTCGTTGAGATAGATATGATGTTACATATAAAAGGTATAATGTGTTTATGTGCACACCTGCCATTGTACATTTATATCGCCAGTTAACCACAATATCATCTCAGCAGGGGGTAGTCTGGGAGAAGCATGCACTCTGGCTACCCAAGCCAGTAACAGTTGCTCCAATAACATGCGTGTGAGGGAGTAAACACAAACACTGTGTGTGTATAAAATATTGACATACATTAAATATGTACACACACGTTTGTGTGATGTAAGATTCTCTTACACAAGTATAAGGCAATTTCAAGTACTTAGATTAAAAACAATACATTAAAGTCATGGTCTTTACACAAGGCATGTGAAAGGTTAACTTTGTACTAGGTACTGGCACAGCTGACCTGCATTAACACGGACTGTGGACAGAAGGGCATCCCTCTTAAAAACAAAGTATCAAACATACAATTATCTTAATGACTACCATTTAGCTGATGCACATTTTCATTAAATGAACCATTATAACAAAAACTGAACACAAAAAGAATGCCAAAGTATTCTAAATAATAACCGTTGCCTGTTATCTTACACAAAGGACTCCTTAAACTAATGAAATTGCAAAAACGAAATTTAAAAATGCAAGCTTAGGACAGTATCACATTACAGGGAATGGCAACCACACTCCCTACAAAATACCTTATCTCTGCATTTTGAAAGTGTTTTATAAGCACATTTTAAACAAGTCAGATTATGCAATGCATCACTTTTGAAAAAGAAACTCCCTTGTTTAACCGTGATTATTCATGTAGGACAGTTTCAGAGCCAAAACAGCACAAATATTGAGTGGTGTTAACTAACTACTGATAAAAAGTATTACTAGCTTTCTGACTACAACATAAATCTAGATATCGTAACAGTACTGTGCAAAGGCCCTTGACTAAAGCAGTTATCAGACAGGTGAAATGAACAGCCACGTAAAAGGATGCTGTAAAATACCATTCTAGACCTTTTCAGCCTTTGGCTGGAATGTCACCAAAATGACCTCCACTTATTATAACATGAACAATGATTACAAGAAAGATACTTGGTTCTTAGATCCTTTCTTAAAAATGAATAATGTGCTGTTTCAAACAGCTTTTGACAGAACACTTAGCTCCATAACAGAACACTCAAGTGATCAGAGGTGCACCCAGTGTTATGATAGTTAAACTGTTTGACCAACACAAGCTTAGCAGGTATAGCAAATAAGCTTAGAATGAGCATCAACCCCTATATATCACTAGGTAGGTTGCAAATCGGCTGACAGACAGCAGACTCCAAGCCATCTGCCGACCAGTCATGAGTGGAGTCCCACAGGGATCAGTCCTGGGTCCTCTCCTGTTCGGCATCTACTTCTCAAAAGTCCAGGCCAACACAAAGGGACTCTGTCTGACCAAGTTCGCAGACAACTGCAAACTGGGAGCCATTACTAACTCCCCAAGTGATGGAGACATCCTACAGAAAGGCCTCAGTGAGACCAATGACTGGTGTCGAAACCATGGCCTTAAGCTTAACACCAAAAAATGCGTTGTCATCCCCTTTGGTAAAAACTCAATTACCACACTGATGGGAGCCCACTGAACACTGAAGGTGTTATAAGAGATCTGGGGATGCAGGTTGACAGCATCTCTCCTTCGACCACCACATTGCCACTGTGGTCATGAATTCTTATGTGGCATATCTCATTTGCATCCAGGAAGAAAGAGGCCATTGTCTCCATCTACTTTTCCCTCAATAGACCAATCGTCGAGTATAATGCCCCATTTGGCATGTACCTCACTAGACACCTACAACAGCTGGAGAAGCCACAGAAGTACCATACGAAGAGGATCCTAGGCATTAAACACATGTCCTACACGGAGAGACTCAAAAGACTCCAGCTATTCTCTGTCTCATATCGCCTACTTAGAGGCAATCTGTGCTCGACTTAAAAAGCCATGTCTGACACAGCTCTGTTAGAAATTCTACATTTAAAGAAATCCCAATCCCTCTGCACCACATGCTTCAGAGATCTAAACCTCATTACTACAATCAACAAAACATGCTGGAGGGACAGGTTCCTCACCCACAGACTGCCCATGCTCTGGAATAGATTTCCCATACATGTCAAGCACAGCACTTCGCTGCCCTTCTTCAAAAAGAGTCTTGATGAGTGGATGGGTAATGGAAAGTTCCCCCCCGGGGATCACTCCAGTGGCTCTACTTGATAGAGGCACTGGGAACTAATGTCGGGCTGCACAATGCCAGGGCACTTCTATGGGCTACGCTTGTAAAGGCTCCAGGGCCATCAGCCTAGTACACACCTATGAACCTATAGACAGCATAGCAAGGAATACAATTTATAAACACCAACATCAGGTGTTGCAGTATCTGCCTGTAGGTGGTCAGAAAAATATGCAGGATACCTAGTTACTTTTAAACAAAGTCTACCCTACAATTCATGCAAATTGTTATGATTTATTCATAAAACACATGGACTTCCATAAATATACAGAAAAAGATTGCAGCTTGACATGGAGACAATGGAGGTGCAATTTAAATTAAAATTCAGGCTGTTAGCAGTGCTTCATTTAAAATGAAGGGTGGAGCAGATAAACATGAAACAAAGTAAAAATAAACTCAAATATGATGCCCTAAAATAATCAAAGCCCCAGTCTGAGAATAGCTAAGGAGATGCAATCTCGAGCAGTGAGGATGTAAATACAGAAGAACAAGACAACATTACATTAAGGTTGTATTTTGGCTTAGTAAAGCTGAATGATGCTACAGTTTAATGCCACAGCTTACACAAGTTTGTTCGCTGGCAATGAAATCAATCGTGGGAGGTCTGAAGCAGACCTGCAAGTAAATTAATCTGTAAATCTAGTCCCACTGCAAAGTCTGCCCATTCACTAATGGCAAGCCATCTTACCATCTCAAGTTAAGAAAGTAATGTTTACAATTAGGAGAGGGCAGTATGAACTCACATACCTTATTTAACATTATCTGCAATGGCTAGCTGCTCTTAGATGAGGTAGCACTGATTAATAACAGCCCTTACTACAACTATGTGTATTAACCCCCTGCTACCAGCCCTCCTCACTTCAGAACATAGGAACCTGGAAATCTTACAGCAAACAAAGTTAAAAATTGGCAAGTAACCTTTTTCTTGCAGCCTAGATCCATGGCAGAGTTAAAGCCCTAACTATGATCTAGGTGAACAGAAAGTAGCAGCTCAGCCATTAGAGGAGCCCGGCAGGGGAGGTTTGCAGTGAGTGCCCATTAATAGCTTGCACATTCTGGTGGTTTCAGGCAATGGCTGCACTTGTAAACAGTAGGTGAAAGGTTTGTTAGCACCAGTATTGTGGCTTTATCTGTGGATGTGGACTTGGTCGGCCAAGTCAATAATGGTGGTTCTTCAGTTCTGCACGTCTGTGGAAGTGGGCTTGGGCCAATGGGCAATTGGCCAAGGGGATCCCTGTTGATCTAGTGGTTAGGATTTGGCACTCTCACAGCCACAGCCTGGGTTCAATTTCTGGCCAGGGAACTGTGGGCTGTTGGTATAATGGATAAAGGTGTTTAACTTGCCGACACAAGTTACAGGGTTTGAAACTCGCCTTTGAAAGGGAAATTGGCTAGGCTTAAAATGATCCACAATGACAGCTAGCCTGATACTAGCTTATGAACCTAAGAAGTATGCACATGCTAGGAGAGGATATAGCAGACCCTCGTGGTGATGCAGTTACCCACATTAGCCGCCATGAGGCGCGGGTACCCACATTAGTCACCATGAGGCAGGGAAAGGGCTTAAATACCAAAATTTCCCTACTGTCTGTTCAATGAGGGCTTCCCTACAGACTATGTTCCAGACTGGCAAGAAAGGCTGGATAAGCGATTTGGTAGGCATAAGGCTCTCAAAACTGCTGTATCGGTCAGAAAGTGGTGAGAGATATTTAGTAGGTAAATGAAATGAATGAGAAGTCTGATCATCCCAGTATGGTTGGAGGCCAAACAACCACTGTTCCTGTGCTGGTATAAAATCCTCAGTGCTGTAACTCCTCGATCAACAGCTGATGAAATATACGCCACCCAAAATAATTAAAATACATTCAAATGTTTATTGAAACCAAGAATATCACAGAACTTGGCGCTTTCATCCCTTAACTATTTTTACTTTTCGGGACTTCCTCAGGAGTTTATTAATGATCATCACTTCCTGTTATGCACAAACTGATTAAAAACATAACATATTTAACAATTAGTTAAAAACTCATTCAAAAAAAATTGTGCTGGATTTTATGTGAGAAAAACCAAGAGAAAGTTGGGAGAGAATTTATGAACATGTCTATGATATCAAAACATTTAGAGACTCCAAAGCATTTTTTAAGCATTCATTGACATGTGCTTCTTTCAATAAATTTATTTTTTTCAGGGTAGTTATGGATGAAGTGGGGATGACCCATACAACTTGTTATAATTTAAAAAAAGAGCGACTATGGCAAATCAGATTGAATGCCACAAGGAATCCAGGAATTAATTTAAAAAAAAGCTGTTCAAGAAATATTATTTAAGAGAGAAAATTATATAAGTAGATCGTACAGTTTTACATATTTATTTACTCCAATATTTAAATTATGTGGTTATGATTCAATTTTGTGTGTAGGAGGAATTATTTGGAATGAGTTTTTAACCAATTATTAAATATGTTATGTTTTTAATCAGCTTGTGTTAAAAGGAAATGATGTTAGGCCAACCAATATAATTAAAAAATTTCTATGTTTCATCAGCCATTGATTGAGGAGTTGCAGCACTGAGGAATTTATACCAGCACGTTTGGCTTAAGTTGGTTTTGTTTTCACCGTTTGGTTACTACAACCGCTGTTCCAACAACCACAGTTTGCCGAAAGGGAAAGAAAGAGCATTGAGACTCACTGAAATGGGGAGAACAGACAGGTGGCAGAAAGCAAAGCAAAAAGCAAAAGAAAATCGGACATCTACATGTATGGTAGGTACAAAACTGTACTATGTCCTTCAAGGATGCATCTGCAGTCCTCACATATGGGTAGAATACCATAGCCAAGCTGGGGGTGGTAGGATCTAAGAAAATGATGGTGTAGCTAAAATGCCCTGCAGGACTGCCGTAGCAAAGCCTGCTCTGGATCTGGAATATAAGGGCAAATTGTAATGCTTGGAAAATGTATGCACGGAGCTCCATGTAGCAGCTTCTAAAATGTCCTTGGTAGCTACCCCTCTTAAAAAGGCTGTGGAGGTGGCTGTGGCTCTGGTGGAATGAGGTCTGATGTTAGCTGGCACAGTCTTTCCACGATAAGAGTAGCAGAATCGAATGCAATTCCCTATCCATTTTGAAATTGTCTGTTTGGATATGCTACCAACAGCTGGTCAGTTTTTCTGTAAGTCTTAGTTCTGTCCAAGTAGTAGCGCAACTGTCTGTGAATGTCCAGGGTATGCAGAAGTTTCTCCCCCTTGTTTTGTGGATTTGGAAAGAAGGTAGGCAGGTGAATAGCTTGGTTCAATGAGACCCTGGATACCACCTTTGGCATGAATGAAGGATTGGTTCTCAAAGAGACTCTGTCCTGATGAAAAATAAGAAATGGTTGTACTGCCATGAGTGCCTGCAATTCAGATACTCTTCTTGCTGAGGTTATGGCCAGAAGGAAGGCAGTCTTCCAAGACAGGAACTGTAGCTCTGAAGATGCTGCTGGTTCAAAGGGAGGTAGAGTCAACTTTTCCAACATGAAGTTAAGGTCCCATGTAGGCACTGGTGGTTTCTTGGAGGATTGATGTTTTTAATTCCTCTTAGAAACTGCCTTAGGAGAGGATGAGAGAAGACAGGTGGATCAGTATTGTATTCTGCTGAAATTGCTGAAGCATGAATTTTTATGGAAGAGTAAGAAAGGCCATTGTGGAGCATTTCTGCCAAGTATTCCAGGATATGTGCCATGCTCATCACTGTCGCATCTAGGCCCTTTGCGGTGCTCCAAGTGTGGAATCTTTTCCATTTTGCTGAATATGCCTTTCTCGTGGAAGGTCTGCGAGCTTCCATGATGATATCCTTCACTCTCTTGGATAGCTTTTCCTGGTGAGGAGTCAAGGTATTCTCCAGGCTGTCAGCTGCAGGGTTTTCAGGCTGAGTGCAGAGTTTTGTAATTGTGCTGTGTCAGAAGAAGTGACCATTGTGGTAGAGGCCACGGTTTCGTGTGTGACATGCTCCGTAACAGTGGGTACCAGTGCTGCCTTGGCCAGTCCGGGGCTATTAGAATCACTTTTGGCTGCTCTGTCCTGATTTTCAGTAAGACCTTGGTCATTAGTGAAGAGGTGGAAATGCATACACTGTTAGAGTATTCCAGCTGAAAGAGAGGGCGTCCACTTTCCATGCTTGTGGGTGGTATGTCCTTGAGCAGAATTTCTTCAGCTGATGATTGTGGTGGGAGGCAAAAAGATCTATGTCCGGCCTCCCCCATGATTGTGTTATCTGAAGGAAAATGTCTGGGTGCAGCATCCATTCGTGTGGATCCATGGTGTTTCTGCTTAGGTTGTCCGCCAGTATATTGTCTTTTCCTGGCACAAACTGGGATTGCAGCTCTATATTGAGTTTTAGGGAAAGTTCCCAAAGATTCATTGCTAGCCTGCAAAGAGGGTAGGAATGGGTACCTCCTTGCTTGTTTATGTACCACATGACTGTGGTATTGTCTGTCCTTATTAGCAGGTGGCCTTGATGTAGAAAGTGCTTGAAGGCCTCGATTGCATGCATCACTGCCAGCATTTTCTTTTGGTTTATGTGCATGCGCAATTCTTTCTGAGACCATAGTCCTTGGATGCATCTGTCCTCCATATGTGCTCCCCATCCATGGTCTGAAGCGTCCGAGGTAATGGTTTGGCTGGTTACTGGTTTGCTGAAAGGCAGACCCCTGTTTGACTGGCTTGCTTGGGCCCACCACAGAAATTCCTTTTGAAGGCATGGAATGAGTGGTATCAAAGCTTCTAGGCTGTGATTGTGCTGAGACCATAAACTCCTTAGGTACCATTGCAGTTTTCTCATATGCAGCCTTGCTTGTGGAATCAGAAGAATGCACAATGCCATGTAACCCAGGGCCTGCAGAATTTTCCTTGCAGTCATCTGAGTTTGTTTTGTTAGATTTCTGAAGTAATCCGGTAGTTGTCTTTGTTTTTCTTCTGTGAGAAATGCCATTTGGGTGGTTGTATCTAGTTCCGCACCCAGAAAAGTTATTCTTTGGGATGGCACAAGTCTTGATTTGTGAATGTTGACTGTGTATCCCAAGGCCTGCAGTAGGCGGATGGCATAATTCAAATGTTTTACTAAAGTTTGTTGGCTGTCCGCTTGTATAAGGCAGTCGTCCAGATACGGGTATATTTGAATCCCCTGAAGTCTGCAGTGTGCAATTACTGATGCCAGGCATTTTGTAAATACTCTGGGCGCAGTAGATAAGCCAAAGGGCAATGCTGAGAATTGATAATGCTCTGAACCTGCAAGAAATCTGAGGTGTCTTCTGCAACTTTGTCTGATAGGGACATGCAGGTATGCCTCCTTGAGGTCTAGAGTTACCAGCCAAGACCCCTTGCCCAGCATGGGAAGGAGTTGCTATAAGGTCAGCATTTTGAATTTTGGCACAATGAGATAAGTGTTCAGTGCGGACAAGTCGAGAATAGGCCTCCATTGTTTTTCTTTTCTTGGGACAAGGAATAGTCTGGAATAAAATCCTTGGCCTTGTTCTGCGAGAGGAACCTTTTCTATAGCTTTCATTTGCAATAGGTTGGCAATTTGTTCTAAAGCCTCTGCCCTTTGATTTGGTGGCAGATTTGGCATTCCTTTTCTTTCTGGTAATGTATGGAAATGGAACCTGTATCCTTTGTCTATTATTTGCAGTGTCCATTTGTCCCTTGTAATACTGTGCCAATTTCTTGAGAATAAAGATAGCTTTCCGCCCAAAGGTGCTTCTACTTGAGCCCTGGTCGGCGGGGTCAAGGTGAAGTCATTGAGTCTGTCCTTGTGCAGCAGTTGTTGGTCCTGCACTACCTCTCTGGTTAGGAGGCTGCCACTGATGTCCTCTGTAGGAGCCTCTAGCTTGCCCTCTACCTCTGGCACGCCTGTTCTTGCCTCTTTGAAATCTCTCTTCTGGAAAGGACCAATTCTTAGAAGGCCAATTTCTGCTGAATTTTGGTGGTTGGACCTGGAGGAAATCTTTGACTGTTTGTACAGATTTAGCCTTTTCCTCAAATTTCTTTAAGACCTCCTGAGCAGTGGAGACAAATAACTTTTGCTTTTCCAGTGGAGCATCCAGAAGCTTAGCCTTAACATGATCTGGCAGAGATTGTTCCTTCAGCCAAGCATGTCTACGTATGACTGCACCTGTCATTGCTGACCTACATGAAGCTACCAATGCATCATAACCACACATCAAGAAATGGTTGCTAACCTGTTGTGAGTTATGTACCAGATCCTGAAGTGACTTACGATCTAGGGGTTCAGGTGAAGACAGTTTTTTCTGCAATTCATCCAACAAATACTCTTGGTACTGTATCATATGAAATTGACAATTTAAAGCCCTCATAGACAGAGTGGAAGAAGTATACACTTTTTTACCCCATCTCTCTAAAGCCCTGGACTCCCTTTCAGAGGGGAGTGGATTTTTAGTAGTGGCAGCTGCAATCCCTTTAGGACCCTGGGAAATAGTTTCTGGGTCAGCAGAGTGGGCCTTGTAAAGGAAATGATGTGAGTCCGGGACCCTGTAGTACCTATCGGGTTTAACAGGAGCCAGAGGAAGGGTGTCAGGGGTCAGCAGAGTGGGCCTTGTAAAGGAAATGATGCGAGTCTGGGACCCTGTAGTACCTATCGGGTTTAACAGGAGCCGGAGGAAGGGTGTCGGGGGTAATGCTAGACTCCAAATACACATCATCAATGACTCCTGGTAGTCCGATAGAGCAGAGCCATCAGAGGCCTCAGAGGACTGTGGATCAGCGGGCTCAACCCTGGGCCTTTTGTCTAGAGGAGGTTGAGAGCCCCTGTCCGGATGAGGCTGAGAGCCCCTAATTAAGGAAATAAGGTCCTCAGCTAAACTTAATATCTGTGAACCTGTAGTGGATCCCTGAGGAATAGTCTTGGGAGGCAGAGATTTTTGTTTAGCAGCTTTAGCCCTAGTGAATGCTTTTATGGACATGGATGCAGGGGGCCTGGCTGCTCCACGTGCTGGTGTAGTTTTGTCTAGGGGAATGGTGTCGGTAGTTTCCCGAACACCGATTTCAGAGGGTAAATCTATAACTGACTCAGAAGAGGCCTCTGGGGCCGAGGTTGTCGGTTGTGTGGTTTCTACGGTCGGAAGTACCAAGGACTCTGTTTCAGCCGAAACAGGGAGACTCGCAGTAGGCCTAGGCGTGGTTTCAGCTGAAACCACGGTCCGAGTGTGTCGGTCCTCGTCCTTCCGTTTTTTGGTTAAATGAGAAGTCAGAGTCTCCGACGGCATAATATAAGAGAAACTAGCCCCAAAATATTCCTCTGCAAACTCCGACCGACGCCTAAGAGTGCGTCGATTAAAGGAGGCACAGGCAGTACAGGCTGAGACGTCGTGGTCTGGGCCTAGGCAGGGGAAGCAGTAGGAATGGAAATCCTTATGAGGTATTTGTTTCCCACAAGTCAAGCAATTATTAACTTTAAGCATTTGATCTGACATCGGCTGAGGCAAGAAAGAGTCCCCAACGGGGTACTTAGCTTTTTGAAGTCTTCGGTAGCTGAAGTTACAGGAGCTGGCCGACCGGCACTTGCGAACTGCTTCTGCTTCGGGCACCACGCGGCAAGAAAGACTGAGGAAGATGGCGTTGGCTGATACTTTTATACCCCAGGCGCTCTGATGTCGGGGAAAGGGAGACATCAGCCGACGCCGGACCCAGACTTTGGAATCCGGCCGACCGAAGGGCTGCCTCAGGCAGGACAACCCGTATGTGAGGACTGCAGATGCATCCTTGAAGGACATAAACAGTTTCTGGTAACCACCACATCATTCACATATCAGACTGCCCCAAAGGCCAAATAAATCATAGGCAAGTAGATTGATAACATGAAAATGAACAGGGGTCCAAGGACAAAACTTTGCGGCACACATGCTTGAATCTCAGTAGTATTCAGCAAACAGCTGCCAAGTTTAACTTGGAATGTATGAATTTCTAAATTACTACATGGGACTTAGGGGCCTTGGGTTAGCCTACATTCAGAGTGTGGCTGGAGCAGAAGAGTGTGGTTCAGACAGAGTCATATGCCCTAGGCAGGGCCACAAGGGCTACATCAGAATAGGTCATACTGTTTAAGGTGGCTGTCAGCATCCAGGTGTAATCACATAAATATGGTCTTGCCATGCTTGCAAGTGGAGGGGACACCATTTTGTATGACATCCTTAAGTTGTGAAGCCACACCTTTGCCTGTATTTTTACTATGCTAAGAAAGATGACCCTGAAGCAAAGTAGGAGACTGTTCTGGTGCAAAATGGGGTTACTGGATTTGGGGAAATAGGGTAAAACATAAACTAAAGATAACTAATGGGTTAAAATGACTGCAAAAGGCCCAGTTGTAAGACACAAGCATACAAGTGATCTGCCTCACAGCTTCAGACCATGAAGTGAAACAGTAAGGTATTATGGACTTGTTTCAGAGGTAAAAGGAAGAAAGACAACACTATGTGAGGACTGTGTGTTTGGGGGTGGGGGGAGCCACTACATACATTTTATCATGGAACAGCTTAAAAGAGGTTGGCAGGATAAGTAGTAGGTCCAGTGAAATTAAAGACTGGATCCCAGATGGCCTTCTGTCTGTTAAAAATACTAGTTATCTCTGCTCAAAAATAACATGCGTTGGACATGAGTTGGGCCTGAAAGGCTCTGTGGAAACTGGATTATGAACTTTATGATCCTTCTACTTTTTTTCTCCTAAAGGTGCCGGAAAGATACAAGCACCACAACTGTCCTCCCACACAATGCTTTCTATTCCTTCCAGGCATTATTTCAAAGCCTAACAAATTGCTTAAGCTCTCCAGATGGCTTTACATTACAGGCTTTATTTCAAAGCCTAATGAACTGCTTAAGCTTTCTAGACAGTTGCCCGTCATGCAAAACCTCTTATTTTCCCACAATTGTCTGAAAACCACTTACAATGAAGTGGAAACCAAATCATGTTCTGACAGTATAGGGAAGCTAGTCAGGGAATTCAAGTTACTCCAGGGGCATTATTTCCTCAAAAGAAATAATTCACTGCTAGTAACAATAACGGTGGGTGGCTTGACTCTCAAGCAGCACACAATCTTTGAATAGTCACAAAATTAAAACACACAGAGTTATGAATTCTGTCCACTCATTTCGTAATCAGAAGATCCAGAAGACAGACAGTCTTTCAGTAGGATTAGGCTAGGTCTGGTGAGATCAATGACAACCTAGACAATGTTGTGGTTGGAAAGCAGATGGGTGGGCCTGGGTCCATTGCGACTCAAGGTACTAATGCTGACATACCCATGAGGAAGAAACTTTTTTTTTTCCATGAAGCACTGGCATAGATTATGAAGCACATCCTAAATGTGTCTCACGGTGAGAAGGAAGGCTTGTAGCAGATGTCAGAATGGGGTTTGGCATATGCACCCACTATCAATGCAGCCACAGACTAACTTCAAACTTGTATGCAGTGGATGTGCCTAGCCCCTTTAGTACTCCTATCCTCAAATCTGCCCCACCACATGGAGTAAGTGGGAGGAACAAGCAAATGTGGCTTCAACTACACATTTGAGACTCTGATAAAATCTGGGCCTTTACCTTTGTATCAGGCCTTCAGGTTTATCTAGCTTGTTATTCATGCTGTCCAGTTTGATAAAGGCCACATTAACCCTTGCAGCGATCACAGTTACACCTTGGATGTCTAGTACTAAGACTTTAGAGGACAGAAGTGCCACAGTTAGTAATAGACATCCAAGGTCTAGCTGATGCCTAAATGTGGCCCTCCTATCTTCTGAAGTCTTACTACTAGACATCCAAGGTCTAGTTGGTGCTTAAGATTTCAGAAGACAAGGGCCTCAAGCACAACTAGTCCTTGGATGTCTAGTACTAAGACTTCAGAAGACAGGAGAGCCACAATTACGCACTGGCACACATGAAGGGGCCAGATGAAGCCGCGGTGGTGCAGCGGTAGCGTTGTTACCTCACAGCAAGAGTTTCTCCCTTTCGATTCTCGGCTGGAGCGCCTTGTGTGTGGAGTCTGCATGTCCTCCCTGCAGTTGAGTGTCATTCGAAAGACATGCATAGAATGGGCGTGCCTTCGAAGGTTGGGCGTCGAGCTGGCATCTCGGCACCCGTAAAAAAAAAATCTACTGCCAATCATTAGAGGACCGGAGTTCCGCTGTGGCGACCCCTAAGTGGGAAAAGCTGAAAGAAGAACAACAACACATGAAGGGGCCATGCATTTAAATTACGTTTGTTAACAGGAGACCAATACCAACAGTCAAGAAGGAAGTCTATCAGATGGTTTTCATAGTGTCCAAGCACTGGCCATTCAGCAAACCAGCACTACTGTCAAGAAGAATACACTAGTTGGTAGTTTGGATTAGAGGAAGAGGGTGCGAGATATGCATCTCAAGGACTGTAGCTCACCATACCTTGAGAAGAAAGAGGAGTTTCCCCAACACATCTTTTGTAAGAGTGCAGAAGATAGAAAAATCTTAGCGAACAAAAGGGCTATCCATCCCCGAACAGATGGCCATCACTGCCTCAAACTTTGAGGCCACTTATCACCCATTAGCTAAAGTGGAAACAGTTTATAAGTGTAGAAATGTGTGTGTTCCAGTGTCTTCTATTGCCAGCCTCCAGACATACAAGCGGCCACAAAAAATATGGAACCCTTCCCCACTTCCCAAGAACGTTACAATGCCCATTCCATACCTTACTGAACAGATTCGCCATTCTTAAAGCATATGGCATGACTTTCATAGGAAGGCTGATGTATGTATCCATTACCCTCTTTGCGTCAGAACATTTACTCTGCTAATTATTAGAATGTTGGAGGCTCATTAATACCAAGATTTGATGCCACAAAAATAAATAAAATAAAAGACCAAAACCACAAAACAGCGAGTGGTGAACACTGCTTTTCTCCTTAAAAATGTGTTTTTGCAGGGGGCAAGCTCCTCTGCACTCCCCAAACGTACATATATCAACTCTGACATCATTATACCTTGGAGAAAAAGGAATTTTCCAGGGAACAGCAGTCCTGGACTTAGTATATGTAAGCTGGCATTTTCAAGCAGTCAGTGCCACTAATCTGCAACTTGCACCAGCAACTCTCAGAATTACAAATTGTTACTAGTTTATTCACTCTGCCTCTAAACTGCCCACCTGCCATCTTTATGTCACATCATACTACTTGCAGGCTCATTTTGCCTGCCTAAAAATCTGAATATCTACTGCCAAAATGTCTGCCCAGAACTGCTACAAAGATGCATTTTTATTGGTAAGGAATTATATACTTAAACTCTCACTTTATATCATTTTGCAGCTCTAAGGTTACTACTTAAGGATCTGCTCAATTTAACAACCATTTGTCTATCATTTTTGGTCACCATTACTGCGTTGTCGCCTCACAGCAAGATGCTGTCCGGTTCGATTCTCAGCTAGAGCGTCTTCTGCGTGGAGACATGTGTGACTGGGCGTACCTTCGTTGAAGGTTGTGCGTCAGGGCTGGTAACTTGGCACGTAAAACTCAACTACCAATCATTAGCAGACTGGAGTTCCGCTGTGGCGACCCCTAACCGGGAAAAGCCGAAAGACACAACAACTAAAAAAAATTTAATTTGGAAGACTTCTATGCATGGATCAGATCTCCCCCAGATACGTACAATTCAGACAGAGAAAAACAAACATTTTCAATCTGATATTTCATTCCCTCCATTCTCACTGTTCTTCCAATTGTTTTCTGTGCAAACTCCAACTTCACAGTGTTTTTTCATAGTCAGTGCCAAACAGCAGGTCATTACTATTTCTTTCCAAGACAATTAGAGTACAATATATATTACCCAGAAACTCAGGATACTCAAATTTTATAAATCTTAAAATATTACCAATCAATTTACAGCACTTACTTCAGGTATTATTTACAAAAATTTTTAAGTGCACCATGACCCTCAGATCATTACACATTATAAATCTGCTCTATACCGTAAAACATTATCAATCTTTTTTACCACCAAGTGACAACGATTTTGTTATACTGTAGCCTATCTGCATCATGCTTTCCTCTTCCCAGATTATAATGCAAATTACAGATGACTTTAATCCACAGTACTTACAATGTTGCTGCAGAAAAAAATATGTTACATGACCCGATATATTGGCATGCTGATACGTTAACTATTTTTTTAATCCTCAAATTCACTCAAGTATCAGTCCTGTCATTTTACATATACAGAACAATAAACTGAGGGATCTATGTTTTTTCATGTCACAGCTACCTCTATTATTTTTATGTGGAGATTTTACTATGTATGTCTTGCATCAAAAATGCTGCATTTTGTAAAGCATCAGATTTATTCATCTCAGTAGTAGTAGCAGCACTAACCTATCACACAAAATTTTAGATCCTTATTTGTGAACACAGCCTGGCCCCATTTTTGGCCATGTCTAATCTTTTCTGACATTCAAGATAGTGTCACTGGGAGGATGCAACTGATTGACTAAAGACTACACAAAAACTTCTTTTACATAGTTTTAATTTATCTACAGGTGACAAAGTACAGTTGTGTCTACTTACCATAAACATAGATGTTAAAGAGTGTGTTTATTGTTCCAGCACTAACAATATGGGTTAGCCTTGCTGTGGTAGCCCTAGGCATGCCTGAATACCAGAGACTTAAAACACTCCTCCTGGGCTGGACGATGCTTTTGCGCCTGATGTCAGGATGTCTGGGTGTAAGGGTCAATGGCAAGTGCCATCTTACAGGTGATTCTTACCACCCGATGAGCCAATGAACCCCCAGGTTTAAGCCCTGGACCAGGAGCACAAGGCACCCAAAACGTCTCCAATGCAAAGACGAATAAGAAGTAGCCTATAGACCGGAAGAGGGAAAAAGGGTGCCCACCCCCAACCACAAGGCATCACAGAGGGGAAGGAGGGAGAGAAGATCTACTGCAACCCTGAAGACACTCAACATCTGCATTTACGGTAAGCAGACACAACTACACTAGGTTTATTATGTTTCACTGCTTCAGTATTTAACAATATGGGAAGATTCCCAAAGATATAAAAAGGCAAGGTTGGAGAGCAATTAGACTGAGGCTAAAATTGCCAGCAGAAATGCAGAGGAAAAGCCAGCTCTAGTTCTAGACCAGATAAGTAAACTGCAATGTTTAGTAAGGGTATGAACAGTGGACCAAGTACTAGCCTCCAGAATTTCTGTTTTGGGAACTCCTCTCAGGAAAGCATTAGCACTAGTTGAAGCTCTGGCAAAATGACTCCTAATAGTATAAGCAGTCTGGACGGATGACGGGTGATCAGTGGATGAGTGGATGATGAGGATGACAAAAAGGCAATTCAGCCAGAAATCCATTTAAAATTATCCGTTTGTTGATAGGGCCAATTTGTTGTCTGCAAAAGCTACAGAAAGTTTGCTGGCTTTCCTAAAGGTCTTAGTCCTGTCAAGGTAGGACCTGAGCAGTCTGTGAACATGCAGTGAATGAAGGATACCTTCCCCTTTATTTGGTGGGTGAGGAAAGAAGGCAGGAAGATGTATAGACTGATTTACAGGCAAGAAAGAGGGATTAGTCCAGAGATTAACTCTGTCTTGTTGAAATATCAGAAAGGGCTTGATGCACGAGGGCTTACAAATCAAAGATCCTCCAAGAAGAATGAACAGGAACCAGAAACACTGTTTTCCACTACAGAAATTTTAGGTCAGCTTTGGCCGCAGGTTTGACAGGAGGCAGAGTTAGTTCTTCTAAAACAAAGTTGAGATCCCAGGGTGATAAGGGAGCTCTTCTGGGTAGTCCAAGGTGAATAATACCTTTTAATACAGTTTTACAAGTGTGTGGAAAAAAAGTGGAGGTTGCACAGGAAGGCAGGTGGAAATGGCTGACCAACATATCATAATGGAGGATAAACCAGTAGGTAGGCAATTACATGGGGAAACTTTGCAGACCTTGGAATGATACTCATTCATTGACATTAGACAGTAAAACCTCTCCATTTTGATATACATATTCTTTTAAGATAAGCTAGTACATCCATATTCAAAGAAATTCCTTAAGCAGCAATCAGTACATTAACCATGCAGTTGGGATCAAGGTGGAAAGACTGGGGGTTATGATGGTTCCCTTAGATTAGATCTGAGAAAACAGGTTCACCTGTTGAGGTAGCAACCACAGTTTTTTCTTTGCTCAGGCTGTTGAGTAGAAGAAACTAAACCTGCCTCAGCCAAAAGGGTGCAAGGAAGATCACCATTGGCCCTTCCTCTCTGATCTTCAGTAGCACCTTGGGGATGAGAGGAATCAGAGGGAATGCATAAAGAAACAGACCTGTTCATGGGAAGGAGAAGGCATCTGTCCTCCAGGCCTTGGAATCTGTGGTCATTGAGCAAAATTTTTCCAGCCATTTGTTTTGAATTGAAGCAAAGAGAGGTTTATTTCTGACACACACCATGACTTGACTGAAGTCTTAAGTTTTCCTTTGGTTCATAGTTCACAGGCAAACTTGTTTAGGGTTCAGTCATGAGGGTTTACCTCTGAGCTGCTGAGGTGGTCTGCTAAATAACCCTTTTTGCCTGGCAAGTACTGGGCTAGATGGTGTGGGACCATGGACTGAATTGTGTCCGACAGTAACATGGATAAACAAGCATAGTGGGTAGGAGTGGGTCCCCCCATTTGTTTATGTATCACTTCTGTGCGGAGTATGCATGTCCTCCCCGTGGTAGAGTGGCGTTCGAAAGACATGAGTCAATGGGCGTGCCTTCGTTGAAGGTTGGGTGTCGGGCTGGCACTGTAACAATCGACTGCCAATCATTAGTGGACCAGAATTCCGCTGTGGCGACCCCTAACCGAGAAAAGCCGAAAGAAAAACAACAATCACTGTGGTGTTGTCTGTATTTCACCAGCACACTCCACAGTTTTCATAAGTCCTTGAATGCTAGAATTGCCTTTTAGCACAGCCGTCATTTTCTTAAGGTTTATGCGGCTTTTTATGAACTCTTTTGTACCTGAAGTCCATCTTTGTGTGTCCCCCAAAATATGCCTGATGCATCTGTGATCAGGGTCTGGTTTGGAGAGAGGAATTCCAAAAGGGACCCCTGTGTTTTGTCTGGTGGTGGAGATCGACCACTCCAGAGCTTTTTGAGGCAAAGAAAGAACTGAATTTTGTGGTTGAGAGACTCACTGTGTTGGCTCAACACATTGAGATACCAGTGAATTTTCCTCATGTGCAGTCTGGCTAGAGGTATCGTTAGGACACATGAGGTCATGTAACTCAGAGCTCACGGGACCTCCCTTGCATGGGTTACTGACAGGTGAAGGACAGATTCAAAGTACTGAGTCAGAAAGACAATCTCTTTCTTCTGAGAAGAAAGCCCTCTGAAGGTCTGCATCCAGTACAGTGCCCATTAAATACTAGTTTTCGAGAAGGGTTGAGATTTGACTTTTTCACTTTTAGGATGAACGACAGGTTGAAGAAAATGTCCATGGTCAGCCGAGAAGAGAAGCTCCTCTATAGAATCTGCCTAGATCAGGCAGTTGTCCAGGTAGGGGTAGATCTTAATGCCCTTTGTCCTGCAGAAGGCAATCACTGGAGCCAGGCACTTGGTGAATACCCTGGGTACAGTAGATAAAGGGTAGAACAGAAAATTATAAACTCTTGCCACCTGCTCTGAAGCAGATTCTTTCTGTACAATTTTGCTGAAGGAATGTGAAGATAAGCATCTTTTAGATCTAGGGTGACCACAAACACCTGTGGTGCTAGCACAGGCAGACACTTTTGCAGAGTTAGTATTCTGAACATGGGAACTAATAAGAACCTGTTTAGTCGGGAAAGGTCTTAAATAGGTCTCCATGTTCTTATCAGGGAATGAGGGATAGTCTGGAGTAATATCCTTTTCCCCTTTCTGGAGGGGGGGGGGGCATATCTATAGACTCCTGCTGCAGCAGCAGACATAATTGGGCAGGAACCTCCCATATCTGGTTTATTGGAACAGAGCCTGCATGCTTTGGTTAAGTGGTAAAAGTTAATTTCTAACCAGTTTTTACAATGTACAGCAACCATTAGTACTGTGTAATTTTTGTCCATTTGTGGAAAGAGAAGGAAAGCCTTCCTCCTAGATTTGGAGAGGGAAGAATGCGGTTTGAAGGAGAAGAAAGGGGGAGGGCTGGGGTGGGACTTGAGGGGAAGGGGACAGGGAGGTGACCGTCCGAGACATGGATGCTCCCTGCTGGGCATCTGTGGTCAGGGTCCACTAGAACTAAAAGTCTGTTCTGCTTGCCATCCTTTTGCTGCCTTTATGGGCTATACCCTCGGACCCTTCTCCCTCTTAGCCTAGGTTTACAGGAAGGAAATAACCAGGCTTTGGTGGGATAATTTCTGTGAATCCTGGGTGGCTGAACCTGCACAAAGTCCTTGACACTCTGCAAAGATTTAGCCTTCTCCTCCAATTTTGTGAAAATAGCTTCAGCATTAGGTCCAACCAAAAAGTCTTTGTCCACAGGTTTATCTAGAATCTTACTTAACCAAACATGTCTAAAGATAAAAACCCCCCCTGAAGCAGCCTTGATGTTTCCAAAGCGTCAAAGCCACAATGCAAAGAATGCTTTGCAGCTTGGGAACAGCAGTTATAGATGTCCAGCAATTCTTTGGGGAGAGCTCTATCCTCCATCCCCTCCAATTTTTCCTTCCTCTGGACCAGCAGAGCTTTCTGGAACTTAAATGAAACTGGCAATAGAGAACACTCCTAGCCATTGTGGCAGTAGTACACACCTGCTTGACAAATCTATCAAGGGTACTTCCTTCTTTGTCATTTGGCAAGGTGCTCGTAGAAGTGCCACCCTTTGCTCCCTTCGGACCCTGAATTACCATTTCAGGGTCAGCAACAGGTTTTCTAAATAAATGTTTGTGAGAATAAAAACAGTCTGGTTTCCTAGGAGCAGTTGGTTAGGAGGTAGGCTGCAGGAAAAGTCCATTATGTTACAGGAGTTTTCTCTAGCCCTCATTTTAGGCTGAGGGTTTTCCTGAGCTTCCCATTCAAAAAATTCCTTCATTTTATGGAGCATCCCTCAGAAATGAAATCCTCAGGAGGTGAGGCTGAGGCAAGGCTATCATCAAACTCAGAATTAGCATAAAAGTCATTTTAAATTTGGTCTACGTGTGCCAATTCATCATCAGACTCAAAAGAATCTTGCAGCTTATCCTGCAAAGTATCCGGGCAGGGTGGGGGTGTTGAGGGCGGCCTGTTTCTCTACCCAAAACAGATTCTGAAGATGGCAGGAAATCCAGTAGAACTGTGCTATCGGACGTCACAATCTGAATGCAATCTTCAGCCAGTCTAAGTACGTCCTGCTGGTAGGCCTGTTGGAGCTGGGAGCCAAAAGGCCTAGGCTGAGGCAAGCCAGTAAAAGTCCTTTTATTTTAGCCTTAAGTTTGGGGAAGGTATCAGACAAACTGAGACCGGGTTGTGGGTGGATGGCCGCAGCCTGCTCACATTCAACTGATCTAGAGTGGTAGTCAGATGTCAAAGCCTGCGGAATAGCCTCAGACCCAAAAGACAACCCATGTCTTTTGACTTGTGTGGATGTGGATGTGGAGGGGGATGGAGGTATAATCAGACTCCAAAAGGTACTTGGCAGAGGCCTCCAACAAACCTGCAGTCAGTCATCGGAAGAGGCTGCCAAAGAGTCTACTGTCCTATGACAAATCGCTAGTCTGGGTGGACTGGCTGATGGCGAAGCTATGTCATCTTCCAATCTAGTATACTTCAGACACTTTTCCCTACACTTGCAGGAGGTATCAAAGTCAGAGGAAGAGTGTGCGAGAATCTCTGAATCCTTAGCTCAGTTTTTAGAAAAAGAGCATCAGTTTGACATCAGATGGTATGATTAAAGCAAAGTAGGACAATTAGGTATGCTGTGCTCCTGGTCCAGGCAAAATAAACAAAGGCAATAAAAGTATTGATATGAAATCTGGTTTTCCACAATCATGACTAGTGTTACTCCTAGTATTCAATTAAAAGCAAACCAGTTTGATAAAAAATAAAAAAAAAAAAAAAAAGTTTCCCCAAAGGCACTGAGCTCTATGAAGAGCTCCAGTTCAGACTGACCGACAGTCTGTAGAAGTGGATGGTTCAGGCTCTAATAACAAGAGAGAGTAGTAAGATGGTGTTAGCCGAGGACTCTTACACTCAAGACGTCCTGATGTTAGGAGAAAGGCATCCACCAGCCCAGAATAAAGGTTTTTAAGTTTCTGGTATTTGGTTCAGCCAAGGGCTACCGTGGGAAGAATAACCCATATTACTAGCAGTGCTATAAACATGAACAAAATCATAACTTCTGTCTTTGTGTCCTGACATTACATATTCAGAAAAAAGATTTTCTTGTGATCTTTCAAATTATTAACTAGATTGGTTTTAAACATCTAGGTATCTTTCTTAACCTTTACTCTACATTTCCTTGCTGTATTATTCAACAATTTTCATTTCTATTATTTTGTTTTTATTTGTTAGGCAAAGTTTTTTCCCTTTTACTCACATTTTAGCGTTCAATAATTTTATTTCAGTTACCATTTCTTCACTTTAAAATAAAACTTTGCCTAGTTTTCTTTAGGAAGTCCCACATCTCAAGGATATTTTTTCTTAAAAAACCTGTATCACAGTTTAAGTATTACCTTTTTTTTTTTTACTTCCTCGAAATCTGTATACTTGCTCTTCAAAGTACTCAGATTATGTTACCAACCTGACCCTTACATGTTCCACAGCAGGTTTTGGGAATAGGTGGTCATCTCCTGGCACAGCACAGTACATTTTACATACTGCATTATCTCTTTTTGCTTATTAAGTATTACACGTAATCTACTGGATCTCAAGTTGGTTTAGTTCTTTAAATGATCTGTTCTACTTACTAGTCATCAAAAAAAAGTGGTAAATGCTTTTCTAAAATAGAAAAAAAAAGACAGTTTTACCCCACCTTTTATTAGACAGATTTAAAATCACTTGCCATTATTTCTAGCTGCATGTCCACTAAGTTTATGCCCCCTTTTGTAGAGCTTTTCAGTGGCCTGTATATGGGGACTATGACAGCACATGTATTGTGCAATCTTATTCTTCGATATTGTTAATATCTTCTTTTGGTTATTATCAATATAAGTGACTTGTAGAACCTTATATTTTTCTTCATAAAGGCACGCTAAGGACTTTTATTCTCACATCTCTTTATCGGAGAGTAGCTACACATTTTGAAACTTTAAAATACTACACAGAACTGTTCAGAGTCCATCATGTCACCCTCCCCCATATGCTTTTTTCCCTTTAAGTCAAAAAGATATGATCATCTTACAGTACACATATTTCTTTTTTAAAAGGTGACAGAAGTTTTTTTTCTGTTTGGTCTTTGGTATTTTGCTTCTAGCTAGCATAAGCAAGTCCAACAACTTGGCAGAGGATTCCCTGTTCTCTAACACTGCAGGAAAAAACTGGAACCTTCTACGAAGTGAACTTAACTCTACTCCCTTCCCTTCCTCTCTTTAAACAAAACCTCAAAACACAGTGTGTTGAGTAGATGGAAAGAGTACTTTGAAGGGCTGATGTTTGAAGAAAATGAGAGAGAGAGAGAAGGTTGGATGATGTGGGGATAGTGAAGCAGATTAGCAAGGAGGAAGTAAGGATAGCTATGAAGAGGATGAAGAATGGAAAGGCTGTTGGTCCAGATGACATACCAGTGGAAGCATGGAGGTGCTTAGGAGAAATGGCAGTGGAATTTTTAACCAGATTGTTTAATGACATTTTTGGAAAGTCAGAGGATGCCTGAGGAGTGGAGAAAAAGTGTTTTGGTACCTATCTTTAAGAATAAGGGTGATGTGCAGAGCTGCAGTAATTACAGAGGGATAAAACTGATCAGTCACAGCTTGAAGTTATGGGAAAGAGTAGTGGAAGCTAGGTTAAGAAGGGAGGTGATGATTAGTGATCAGCAGTATGGTTTCATGCCAGGAAAGAGCACTACAGATGCAATATTTGCTCTGAGAGTGTTGTTGGAGAAATACAGAGAAGGTCAGAAGGAGTTGCATTGTGTCTTTGTGGACTTAGAGAAAGCATATGACAGGGTGCCTAGAAGTGGCAGAGAAGTATCTAAGAGTGGTACAGGATATGTACGAGGGTAGTGTGACATTGGGGAGGACTGCGGTGGGAGTGACAGATACGTTTAAGGTGGAGGTGGGATTACATCAAAGATCAGCTCTGAGCCCTTTCTTATTTGCAGTGGTGATGGACAGGTTGACAGATGAGATTAGACAGGAGGCCCCGTGGACTATGATGTTTGCAGATGACATTGTGATATGTAGTGAGAGTAGGGACCAGGTTGAGGAGACCCGGGAGAGGTGGAGATATGCTTTAGAGAGGAGAGGAATGAAGGTCAGCAGGGCTAAAACAGAATATATGTGTGTAAATGAGAGGGATGGTAGAGGAATGTGAGGATGCAGGGAGTAGAGTTGGTAAAGGTGGATGAGTTTAAGTACTTGGATCAACAGTTCAGAGTAATGGTGAGTGTGGAAGAGAGGTGAAGAAGAGAGTACAGGCAGGGTGGAATGGGTGGAGAAGAGTGTCAGGAGTGATTTGCGACAGACTGGTACCAATAAGAGTGAAAGGGAAGCGAGACCAGCTATGTTATATGGGTTGGAGACTGTAGCATTGTCGAAAAGGCAGGAGTCAGAGCTGGATGTGGCAGAGTTAAAGATGTTAAGATGATTTGCACTGGGTGTGACTAGGATGGACAGGATTAGGAATCAGTATATTAGAGGGTCAGCTCAGGTTGGACAGTTTGGAGACAAAGCAAGAGAGGCGAGATTGCGTTGGTTTGGACATGTGCTGAAGAGGGATGCTGGGTATATTGGGAAAAGGATGCCAAGGATGGAGCTGCCAGGTAAGAGGAAAAGAGGAAGGCCTAAGATGAGGTTTATGGATGTGGTGAGAGAGGACATGCAGGTGGTTGGTGTGAAAGAGCACGATGCACAGGACAGGAAGAAATGGAAACAGATGATCCGCTGTGGCGACCCCCAATGGGAACAGCCGAAAGAAGATGATGATGATGATGATATGCCCATGCAGCAACCCAGACTAATCTTTTTTTCTGCATTTATTCTCCTTTTCCTACTTTCTTACTAAACTTTCTGTATGACCCCTGAAAGCAGCGACTTCAACTAGTAAACTTAAAACAATGTACTGAATGCATTCAATCCTTATGTACTGAATGCATTCAATCCTTATGTACTGTAATTACCTCATGTATCATACTGTATAATACCATGTCTTATTATGTACTGTAAATTACCTCATGTATCATACTGTCTTATAACATGTCTTAGTCAGTATGTCACTTTTAGTATTATATTTCTTACTTTTTATTATTACTCCTCCTGTATTTTTAAATCCTTTTCATTTTCATTGCGATTATAATTGTTTTTAGATTCATTGTGCTACTACTGGAGCTTTTCTCCCCGGGCCTCTACTGAAAATGGAAATGTATCCAGTTAGACTAGCCCAGTTATCAAATGTAAAATAAAAAAAATAAATAAATAAATTTTTAGCAATCTTCCTCATTTTTAGCAAATTTCTGGCTGACCCCAATGACCCACACAACAGCTCATCAGATATAGGTTCATAGGTAGGTACTAGGCTATCTGCCCGGAGGCATAATAAGCCTAGCCAGAATGTGTTGGCTTTTGCTACCCCCTAGATTAGTTCCCTGTGCCTCTGTCTAGCAGAACCACTGAAGTGATCCCCGGGGGTAAACTTTCTGTTTCCCATCCACTCTTCAAGGTTTCTCTTGAAGAGTGCTAGCGAGGAGCTCTGCCTAATGTAGACTGGAATATTGTTCCAAAGCATGGGAAGTCTCTGGGACAGGAATCTATCCCTCCAGCACATCCTATTTATTGTTGTGATGAGGTTTAGATCCCTAGAGAGTGTGCGGCTTGAGGGGATAAGGTTTTCTTTAGGTGGAGCATGTCCATCAATTCTGGGTTGGACATGGCCTTATATGTCAGGCAGAGATCACCTCTGAGAAGGCGGTATGCAACCGAGTACAGCTGGAGTTTCTTCAGTCGAGTTGCAGAGGACATCTGTTTGAGGCCAGTGATCCTCTTGGGGAGGTACTTCTGTGGTCTTCCCAGCTGTTACAGGTGTCTTGTAAGGTACATCCCAAATGGGGCATTGTACTCTATGATGAGTCTGATGAGTGATGAGTACAGGGGCACAATGACCTCTTTTGATCTGGATGCAAACCCTTCTGTGATTAGCTGGGCCACAAAAGGATTTTCTAACCACTTTGGCAATGCGATTATCAAAGGAGAGATTACTACTTGGGTCCCCAGATCCCTTATTGCGTTTTCCGTATTTAGGGGACTACCACCTATGTGGTAATTTGTGGGTACTTTGTTATTTCCAAAGGGAATAACCATGCACTTTTTGGTATTTAGCTTGAGGCCATGATTTTGACACCAGGTATCCATTTCAGTGAGACCCTTTTGGAGGATGTCTGTGTCAGCTGGTGAGTCAATTATAGCCCCTAGTTTGCAGTCGTCTGTGAACTTGGTCAGCCATAGTCCTCCTGTGCTTGTCTGTACCTCTGAAAAGTATTTGCCAAACAGGAGGGGTCCTAGGACTGAGCCCTGGGGAATGCCACTTGTAACCGGTTTAGAGTCAGACCTAGCTCCTGCAACTCTCACCATGTGGGTTCTGTCTGTGAGCCAAATGGCAACCATCTTGTGACATAGGGGTTTATGTTCAGGCTGGTGAGCTTGTCTATAATACCAGAATGGGGAATGGTGTTGAAGGCCTTCGCAAGGACTAGGTAGGCTGTGTGCACCACCTTTCCCTCGTCTATAGCCTTGGTAACGTTCTCAAAGAAGTCGACCAGGTTAAGGAGGCATGCTCTGCCCTTAAAGCCAAACTGGGTAGGGTCCATTGTTTGGAGGTTCCGAATGTCTCTGTTAATGAGTTCCATGATGATGTGCTCCATAGCCTTGCAGACCAACCTAGTCAAGCTTATAGGGCGATAGCTCCTGGGGTCTGTTGTGGCTCCACCTTTGTGGAGCGGAATAACTGTTGCTGTGCACCACTCTATGGGTACGTAGCCTGTGGAAAGGCGGAGTTTGAACGGTGTGTTTAGGTGAGGGGTTAATTCGTCTTTGTGCTCATGTAGGACGCAGCCTGGGACACCGTCCGGTACCACTGATGCTGTGTTTTTGACTTTGGAGAGAACTATTTTAACTGGAGTGTCAGTGATTTCAGGGGCTCTACATTCTTCTGGTATGGTTATGAGCCCTTTTGGGGGTGAGAGGGGGGTGAAGTTTGCACTGAACTTGTCTGCCAGGATGTTGGCAATATCGGTTGGTTCAGTGTATTTTGTGCAATTCTGCACCAATCCGAGCAGACCTGAGCACTGCCACTTAGATTCTTGACATAGCTAAAGAATGCCTTGTGGTTATCTTTGGAGTCCTGGGAAAGTTTACTTTCAAAGCACGCCTTGAACGATTTTATGAGGGATCGTAGTTTCTTGCTGATACTGATCAGGGATGTTTTCCCTTCTTGGGATTTTATTCTTTTCTGTACTAGTTTCCTCCTTCTATTGTATAGCTTGTTTATGGCAGGGGTCCACCAGACTGGTTTCCTTTTCTTGGAGTGAGTCTTGGTTTTGTTTGGGATAGCACGATCCATGCATTCTTGTAGGTGCCTGTAGAATGCATTAGTAAAGGATTTTGCAGCTTGGACAGCATTATCCTTTAGCATGGGGGCTTTGAAACTTTCCACCTCCGTCTTAAGTAAAGTGAAGTTTGCTTTTGAAAAGGTTTTCACGGTGGTTTCCTTGTCCGGGGGTGGGGGCGGAATGTGGATATCCAAAGTGATTTGTTTATGGTCAGATCTAACCAGCGAGGGGTTAACTTACCCATTACCTCTAGATCAGCTTTTGTGATCGCATTCAATAAACTGCCGCTTCTACAAATGTTAACTTGATTTAAATCTCATTTATTCATATTATACTTCGTGAAATATCATGTGGTAAGGATATCCATGCTGCAATAGAAATATCAGCAACTTCAGAGTTGAAAATAGAGTCTTCAAGGCATCAACACAATTCTAGGGTCTGTTTACTATTAGAATTATGCTAATGTTTACAGCTGGGGTTTATCTAGTGTATATTTTCAAAACAGTGTCCTTTCCTTGAAGCATTTTTAACCTTATTTTCAAATGTGTGCTATGGAACGCTACATTTTCAAATATTTGGATTTAAATTTGTATCTTTCAAATCCATGACAGGGAACAGACAGGTTCATGAAGTTTAGAAACTAGAAAAAAAGCTTAAGGCAATGAGATTGAAGGCAGGGCAGTGGGCAACAGGACAAAGACAAAAACAAAGAAAAATGGCAGCTATCATATATGTGGTAAAATACTTTTCAAATAAGCCAGAAATTTCACTGGGCTTCAGACTGCAAGAGCATCAGTGCATATACTCAAAGCCTCTAAAACTGCGTGGTGCAGCATTACCTACCACAAGCAGTTGCTCTAATAATGCAAAAGATTTACCTACGTCAGAATACCATTACCTAGAGTCTGCTGAAACACTAACTTCCTGGTGATTGTCATAACTTTCATAAATGACATTGTCTACAATTTGCTAGATGTAGTTTGTGTATTTTCAGTTCTTAGAATTCTTTACTCTAGTTCTTACCTGACTTGAGGAAAAAAAATGCAGACTTAGTCCTGCTCTAAAATGTAGCTACAGAAAGCACAATTCACATTACAGCTCATACCTTCTGACTTAGTTCTTCCTCCTTTGTTTTTAGTGTATGAAGTCCAAATTTATGCCCCAAGTGGGGTCATATAACACTTAGGGTTACCACCTACCCTTTATATGCAGGATTGTTACTCGGGTGTTTACTAAAAAGAAAAATGAGATTTTAGAACAAAATGTTTTATAGCTGCATATATGTGAAATGTTTAATGTTACAGGACATAATAGAAACTACTCAAATTAGTGAGCTTCAGTTTTGGCAAAAATGTGAACTTCAGGTCTTTGCAGTAGCTGTCACTATAATATGTCCTGCAAATTTCATACTTCTGAAAAAAATGTCCCATGTTGGACTTTTGAAAAGGCATCAACCTTGAAGTCATATTCCAGCATATTTAATTGTACCTTTCCATCATGGCATGTGGTGCAAAAACTGCCAAACAACACTTTTACCTATTAGGCAGCATTTTCTTGTTGGATTTCAACAACATTTTTAAAAACTATAACTTCCATATACGGATGTCATTAAGGAAAAACAGTAAACCTTAACCATAATGGTGTCAGTGTAGGAAAAACGTGTGTTGCGTGCACAGGTAATGTCACAGAAGTAAATGCTAAACTTACATGGGGCTTTAATAAAAATTTTACAATACATTTTATTAAAAAATACAGACAAGTGTAAAACACTTACAGCACTTGACTAATCAAATTCCGTGATGTATACTCTACCATTGGAAAATCGCTTAACAAAAGTATGAAGTATTCCAAGACTAAATCTTAAGGTACCCCATACTGCAGCCTTCCTGTTACCACTCATTTAAAACCTTAACTCCTCTGAATACAGCTACACAGACTGCATACCCATGACTAAACAGTAAATTCAAATGCAGACAAATGCACAGAAAAACAGAAACAGATTAACAGTGTTTTATATTTCATTTTTTACAGTACCAGTAGCGCGGCTATTAGGCAGCGATTTACAGATTCAACATAAAACAAACTGATCAACAATAAGGAGCTCAAGACATGAAACTAAAGTTTAGTTACCCTGCTGGGATTCCTCCTCTTAAAGATTTTGTCTAAAGGAGCAAAACAACCTTTGTTGTTTTGCATAAAAAAGTGTTTGCGTGCAAATTTTTATGCAAAAACAAAGGTTGTTTCACATCATTTTGTAAATAACATTTTAAAACACTGCTTCCAAAAGCGGAAGTCTAAAACTACACAGTTGTATTTACAACTTTAATATTTACGGATGGGCAGGAGGTGCTTACATCACTTCAGGTGTCCAACTAATTATGCTGGGTTAGCATGGGTAAATAATTGGTAATTACATAACTAATACACAAACTATTATATTAACAATTTGGCAATTATACAAGTAACTAATACATAATTACCTATCCGTTACTCATTTCCAAATTCAAAAATGGCCCAGGGTAGATGGACATCAAGCTTCCCCTAAACTGTGGAGTGCTGCAGATACTCTTTTCAGGTCAAAGTTTCCTTGATGCAGCCAACTACCATTTATCATCATCATCATTTTTGTACAGACTGGCATTCTCCTTGCTTTTATATTACAACACTTTCCATCAAAAACAAACCTGCTAGATCACTGAAATAGTGCAGCAATAAAGATGGAGGATTTCTCCTCTACATCAAACTCCTCTCCAAGTCCCGACTTCACCAGGATTCACTCCTTAGCTCTGCTGCTTTCGGGAGAAGAAGAGGTTAACTCAATTTTCAGTACACGCCATATTTCCTTTCACCAAACAGAAAGTAATGCTTATCAAAAGTGACTATTTTCTACTCGCGTCTAAAATAGACACCAAAACAAATTTTTTTCTAAAACACAGAAAATAAGATACCCGATACTTGGAAAAACTTAAAACTTATTACGTTTTTTTAATAGAGATCTGCACTTCTGCCAACCAGAGAAACATGTGGTACCCTAGGTGGTGCATACAGAGCTAGATCAAGCACTAGGTGACCTAAGCAATCACCTAGGTCCCACTGGCTGGTGGGGGGGGGGGGGTTCCACTAGCCAAGGAAAGGGGTCCACAAAACTTACATTTCTACTTTAAGAATGAATTCTGCATGCATTACACTTCTCCTTTAAGGGTGCATGCAAAGTGCGTCCTTAATACCATGCACGCGTATTTAAAATGGAATGGAGCAAGCTACTTTTTGAGCATGGATATGGATTTTTTGTTATGCTGTTGACGAGCCAGGCAAACAGGTAGGTTAGTGGAGAAGTGTCTCTTTCTGTGTGTGTCTCTGCATAAAATGCCCCAGTTAGGGATGGCAAGTTGGTTAACTCTTTCAGGCTCAAACAGTGTACCTTCAATACAGGACCCTAGAACTTGAATCCTCTACACCAACTGACAGTGTCATCAGGAAGTGTATTTTCAAGAACTGTCGAGTTTCAAAAGAAGAGAAGTTTACTGATGCACATGACAAAGTTTATTTTCAATGTGCAACTGTTTTGTTTAGCAAACGGCCATCAGTGTTGCTACAGATTTTAAAAGCAGTGTTAGTAGCACAACAGGTAGCATATCTGCATTTAGTGCAGAAGGCTGTCTTGTTCTACTCCCTCACTGAACTTGTACACGAAATACTGGAATGTAAAGTAATTTACCAGCAGCAACCTCTTCATTAGTTAGTTGCAGATCTCTTTAAATGTGGAATTACTTGGATGACTTTTGCTTCTGCAGGGACTGTGTATACAGACTGATATTGATGGATTGTACTGACAGAAGTTTGCGTGGCCTTTGTTGGTTGAAACGTTCTGTAATGGGTAGTTTTTTCATTAAATACGTTTTGTTTCACTGCTTACTGGAAAAATGTTCAAACCTACAAATTTAAAACACAGTAACAAGTGGGACTGTATTATATAAAGAATATAATTTAATACAGTTAGGATGGTGCAACAAAGAACACGTGCAGGTATGCATGGTCCAAAAAGTATGCAAGGTGCCTATGGTTTGAAAACAGCCCAATACTAACTTAATCCGCCACTGACGGAATTCATTTTATTTGAATGTGGGTTTCAATGCCGTTTCAAGGGCAGAGAAGCTTACTGTTCATGCCAAGTCTGTTTTCATTGTGAGACTATTGTTTTGTTTAGCAAATGGATATCTGTATTTCTACTATAAAATTTTAAATAAAAGTGTTAAATATCTCCAATCATTGCAGAAGTAAAGAAGAAAACAAATAACAGGTCTGAACAGTGTTTATGGTAACTAGGGAGAAATGGCCAAGTAATGAGACACTGGAATGGCTGCTGCGGAGGGAGGCCCGATCAATTACTCTGCCTAGGGTCCCACTTGACCATGATACAGATCTGGGTGCATACTAAAACCATGTTTTTCTAGGATACACTTATACCGGAATTTCAGTAATAAGCCAATGCTACTACACAATGTCACGTAATTCTGGTTTGAAAAGTGTACCCGATTCAGTCTTGCTATTTAGTCCTCCAATATGTACCACAGACAGACACAGCCGAGCAGATTAAATCACAGAAACTAGCCACAATTTTATTCAAACCATTTAACCTTTGCTCAGAATAACCAAGGCTCTTATCAGACCATTTTATTCTTTACAAATATTGTAACCTATGATGAAAAGCAGTCTGGAATTATTCTGCAGAGATTATTATAAAATATACATCAGTAATACTGTTTATTTTATACACAATCAAAAGCTATTGACCCATATAAAACTATTTTATTGACGTCTAGCACCTTGGCAAAAGCCTTCACAGAGTAATAAAAAAGCAATGCATAACCATTCCTCTTACACCAAAAAAAAAAAAAATTAATCAATTCCACATTCATTGCAAATAATTAATAAATGACAATTAAATAAAGTAAACTAAATCAAACACTTCCAATCATACTCCATACTCAAACCCTTTGGTGAAACACTGTTGTATTTTAAAATGTATAGTTTCTTTATACAACAATTTTTCTTTACATTACTTATCTATACCAAACAAACTCTTCCAAAGGATAAAAACTAGCAAAAACACAAAAAGAGGACGCAGCGAGGACACAAAAAACACTGTTTATTCTGAATATTGTAATCGCTTTCATCAGTGGTAATACACCAGCTTCTTCAGACAGATGATGGTGTATTACCACTGACGAAAGCGATTACAACATTCGGAATAAACAGTGTTTTTGTATCCTTGCTGCTTCCTCTTTTTGTGTTTTCATCAAACTTAACCCCAACTTGTTCTAAAACCATGCCTTGTAATAATAAAGCCTTACTCTGATGAGACTGCTTAAATTGCACAGCAACTAAACTTTCTACTTTTTGAGGGCGGTGCCAAGGATCAAATGGTGGAAGTTGAAAAAGGATGACTGTAAGGTGGAGTTCAGGGAAAAGTTAAGACAGGTACTAGGTTACAGTGAAGAGCTGCTAGATAGCTGGGCAGCCACAACAGAGGTGGTAAGGGAGACCGCTAGAAAGGTGCTTGGTGTGACACCTGGAAGGAGGACAAGAAGACCTGGTGGTGGAGTGAGGAAGCTCAGGAGAGTATACAGAGGAAGAGATTTGTGAAGAAGAAGTGGGATTGTCAGAGAGATGAAGAAAGTAGACAGGAGTACAAGGAGAAGAGGCTTTTGGTGAAGAGAGAGGTGGTGAAGGCCAAGGATAAGGCATATGGCGAGTTGTATGAAAGGCTGGACACTAAGGAGGGAGAAAACGACCTGTACCAATTGGCTAGACAGAGGGACCGAGCTGGGAAAGATGTGCAGTTGATTAGGGTGATAAAGGATAACAACGGAAACATACTCACAAGCGAGGAAAGAGTACTTTGAGGGGCTGATGAATGAACAGAATGAGAGAGAGAAGGTTGGATGATGTGGGAATATTGAATCAGGAAGGGCAACATATTAGCAAGGAGAAAGTAAGGACAATTATGAAGAGGATGGAGAATGAAAAGGTTGTTGGTCCAGATGACATTCCTGTGGAAGCATGGAAGTGTTTAAGAGAGATGGCAGTGGAGTTTTTAACCAGATTGTTTAACGCAATCTTAGAAAGTGAGAGTATGCCCGAGAAGTGTACTGGTACTGATTTTTAAGAACAGTGATGTGCAGTGCTGCAGTAACTACAGAGGTAGAAAATTGATGATCCAAAGCTTGAAGTTATGGGAAAGAGTGATGGAAGCTGCGTTAAAGAAGGGAGGTGATTAGTGAGCACCAGTACGTTTTCATGAGTTAAAAAGCACTACAGTTGCAATGTTTGCTTTGACGGGTGTCTAGACAGGAGTTGTGGTATTGCATGAGGAAGTTGGGAGTGGCAGAGAAGTATGCAAGAGTGGTACAGGATGTGTACGTGGGCAGTGTGACAGTGGTAAGGTCTGTGGTAGGAGTGGTGGATATGTTCAAGGTGGAGGTGGGATTACATCAAGGATCAGCTCTGAGCCCTTTCTTATTTGCAATGGTGGTGGACAGGTTGACAGATGAGATCAGACAGGAGCCCCTGTGGACTATGATGTTTGCGGATGACATTGTCATCTGTAGTGACAGTAAGGAACAGGTTGAGGAGATCCTGGAGAGGTGGAGATTTGCTCTAGAGAGTAGATGAATGAAGGTCAGTAGGATTAAGACAGAATGTGTGTGTGTGTGTGAATGAGAGGGAGGACAGAGGAATGGTGAGGATGCAGTGAGTAAAGCTGGTGCAAATGGAGGAGTTTAAATACTTGGATCAACAGTTCAGAGTAATGTGGAGTGTTGAAGAGAGTGCAAATTGGGTGGACGGTGTGGCATAATGGTTAAAGACTTCACCTTATAGACACAAGGTATAGGATTTGATTCTGAACTTGGGATATTTACTAGGTCTTAAATGGTCTTTCAGTGGAGTTAGCCTTACCCTGCTAGACAAGGGTCCAGGGAAGTAAATAAATAGTGTGGGAAGAAATAGCCAGGGAATTGTTATGGCTAGGCTTGTACAGGCCCTAGGGCCGATAGCCTAGTACCAACCTACGAACCTATGAGGGGTGGAGAATAATTTCAGGAGGGATTTGTGATAGACAGGTACCAGTAAGACTGAAAGGGAAGGTCTACAAGATGTTAGTGAGACCATCTATGTTATATGGGTTGGAAATGGTGGCACTAACAAAAAGACAGGAGTCAGAGTTGGAGGTGGCAGAGTTAAAGATGTTAGGATCTTCAGTGGGTGTGATGAGGATGGACATGATTAGAAATGAGCATATTAGAGGCTCAACTCAGGTTGGACGGTTTGGAGACAAAGCAATAGAGCCGAGATTGCATTGGTTAGAACATGCGCCAAGGAGGGATGCTGGGTATATTGGGAGAAGGATGGAGCTGCCAGGTAAGAGAAAAAGATGAAAGGCCTAAGATAAGGTTTATGGATGTGGTGAGAGAGGACATGCAGGTGGTGTGAGACAGCAAGATACAGAAGACAGGAATAAATGGAAACAGGTGATCTGCTGTGGCGACCCCTAACAGGAGCAGCTGAAAGAAAAAGAAGAAGAAGAAGCTGCTTAAAATTATACAATAAGACTAAAATCAATCATTTAAGAAACAAGTTTAATCAGAAACACTATAATCAAAAACACAACTATTAATCCTAGTAAATCACACTGACACACAGTTATTTATTTACTAACATCTGATTATTGAGAAAGTCAGACTGGGTAGGTGCCCATTTTCAGCAGAGGGGGCCCAGGAATAAAAGGTTTACAAAAACATTTTAAGAACAATAAATTTTTAAATCTTCAAAAAATAATATAATTAAAAAAAAAAAAAAAAAAAAAAAATGACTGTTTAAATACCAAATTAGACAATGTGAAAACGTTGGCAAAGAACAGCTACAACTTACATGACAATGATTTAACATTTGTTAAAATTTCAGCCACTTTAGAAAAATTAAAGACAAATTAAAGGTACATTAGTATAATACGAATAAGAATTGCAATATGAAGTGGGAGAAAAAAAAAGGGCTATGGCATACTTGGAGAATCGGGATGAAAATTCACTAAAGTAAGAAAGTGAGTGAGTGAAGAAGGGGGAGTACGGAGGTGTAAGGTAAAAATAGGTACCCGTTATTATTTAGAGGTATAGTTTACCCTGGAGTTAAGCAAGAACAGAGACAGATTTTGGCTAGAAGTCTTTCAAAAATGGTTTTAAAGGACTGGAGGGAGAGTACCAGGCCTTAGCAATATGGTACGAGCATAGACCATGCCCATTAGATTTGATTTGGTTTGTGGACAGATAGGAACTCTTGGCCATTGATGCATAATGACGGAGTGGGCCAAGCAGATGGATGCTAGATAATTTCACAAGTGGTGAGAAGCTGCGTATATGTTAGTTGATGAGGTAGTTCTAACCAATTTAGGCTTTTTTAGTGTGCTACAGTGGTGGGTTTGAAAAGGGGTATTTGTGGCAAATTTGGCCAGCTTATTATAGCATTGTTCAAGATTTGCTTTTTGTGATCCCTGAGATTAGCAAAGATGAGAGCACCATTAAGTAGTTAGGGGAAGAGGCAAGTGTAGTTTTAGTCGCTTGCTAAGAAAGTTTTTAGTTCCGTAAAGCATCCCTAGTTTTCGGTGAGTTTTTTTTTTTAATGCAATTTTGTATATGTTGGTCGAATATGAGATTATTATCCACTATCATCCCTAATAATTTGTTATGAGAAGTGACTTCAATGGTTGTACTATTAATAGAGAAAATTTAAATGTTTGTTTCATGAGAGTGGGAAAGGGATTTTGGTAGGAACAAAAGCAGTAGTTTTTTTTTTGTTAGTTTCTTTCCTGTATTGTGCACGAGTTATGAGTTACAAAAGACATGTTTTATTGGCAGTTAAAGCTTTTGAAGTAACTTTCTGCAGATGTGCCAGGTTGTCTGATGGGCATATGAGTATGGAGTCATCTACACAACAGGCTTCCTTAATACAATATGCAGATGTGTAGAGAGTGTTGGTGAGAATGGTAAAGAGGAGGGGACCAAGGATAGAGCTTTGTGGTACACCAATGGTGACTGGGAAGTTTGAAGAAAGCGTGGAGTGCAGTTTTACCGAATTATACCTATTGGATAAGTAGCTTCTGAACCACAGAAGACTGGGCTGAGATAGACTTAGTGAGGACATTTGAAATAGAGGTTTGCTGTGACAAAACTACTTAAAAGCCTTTAGACAAGTCTGGAAATAAGGAGAATAGTTTGACATTACCTTCAGCTTTATTGAGAGTATATATAAAAAGTTAGAAATCTCTAGCTTTGAAAGCATCTCTAAAAAGGTTAAAAGTGCAGTGTTAGTACTTGGAAGGAACGGAAGCCATGTTGTGCAGGGAAAAGGAGTTTTTCCTGCAGGAGACTGTATTCAAAAACAATTGCAAAACATTTTTCAAAGTATTTTGGAGAGGGTGGATAAGATTGCTATAGGTCTAATGTTAGCAATGTCTGTTGAATTTTCTCCTTTGTGTAGAGGGATCATGTGTGATTTTTTCCAGAGAGATGGAACACTGGATTCTTATTTACGAGGATTGAGACAGCAAAGGCAATGTTATTGGCTGCTATTTTAACAGGTACTCCCTTGGAAGGTTGTAAAACTGAAATGGTCACAGGTTTGAAGGTGAAAGTGGTTGCAGTCACATGTGGCTGCTGGGCAGGTTTAAGACTAAAATTAGATGTTGGTGAATCAGTTGGGGCTTTATACTATTTATGCAATAAGAGATTAATTCTAATGCAGTTTTGAGAGGAGAGTTATTGGGAGAGGGGTTAGGGCAGAATGTTTACTATTGTTCTGAAAGTTGTTATACTGTAGTTTTTATTTTTATTTGCTTTTTGGTACAGTTGCAGAACATTGTAGGATATCTTCCAGTGTAGCTGTATGGTCACCAGGAGAGATGTAAAGGGCAGCAATACATATTTGCTTATTTTCAGGGAAGTAATAAGACAGTGCAGAACTGAGTTTTGATATTGGTTTGTTGTACGGAGAAATGTAGTAGCCGTTGTTACGTATTGGTAGTGCACTACCACCACCTTTCTTCTTTATACAATCATTACAGATATTATAGCTGTGGGATGTAATTTTGGAGTCATTTATGCTGGGTTTAAACCATGTTTCACTTATGCAGACTAGGCTAATTTCACTTCCCAGCCATGAGAAGTGATGCTACTGTAAAACATTCTGGGCATGAGAAGTGAGGTTGGTATTAAGTTAATGTTTAAATAATCCACATTGATTGAACCACTATATAATATATATGCACTTCTATATATTATATATTCTTAAAAGTAAAGCATACTCAAAAATGGAAATATATAGGAGTATTTGGGTCGAGTGATAAGGGTTGGTAACTACATTAACCACTATCCCTGAAGCACTTACAAGCTATTTCACTTTGGAGATGACTTACAAGGGATGACATATGAATCACTGAAGATTCTCTTTCACCTTTTATCTCTGCCTTATGGAACACAATCTGTAAAAAAGGCGCAGTCTCCAATAACTGTTTTGAAAGGAGGTCTACCCAATGAGACAACATTTTCTTGGCCGTTAATGGAGGACAGTACCTTTCCTTTAAAATCTCAGCGCATCAAATGGGTAGGCAGATAATTGATTTTATTAGGAAGACTGCAGTGATGAGTACAAGCATATGCAAGTGATGCTGATATGCAAATTTAGTTTTAAGTCTGCGGGTACTGTAGGATGAAAGCAACTAAAAATGATAGTCTGTACTCTAGCCTTGGAATAATAACATTTTTACTAAAACAAATACTAGCAGCAGGTGAGAGAGAAAGGTGTGATATTCTGTAGCATAATTTTAGCTGTGTCAGTACTTTATCATTCATGATGACAATATAATTAAAGGTGAGGGAGGGGTCAAATGTAAAGACCAAGTATCTGTATTGAGAAACAATGGAAATAACCTTAACAGCGGTATCAGTTATTGTGTAAAAACAAAGTTCCTGCATTTTGTAAGGGACGGAAAAGAGCATAACATCGTCTTTATGAGGCGATTACTCTCTTCCTATGTGCAGAGACAAGAGAAGGATTGCTGGAGTTGGTTTTTGCAGGCTAGCTGGGGGCTTGTGAGATTCCAAGAGTAGTACATCATCAGTGTAGAACGTCAACTTCTGTGAAGTTTTTAAATAAATGGTGGTGTTGTACCTGCCATGCACTGTTTATGCTTGTCTGTGTCTTTGCTCACATCATCTTCACTTCTGAGTCCAAAGTCTGACAAACCCAAAATACTACATGTTACTGCACAGGATTATACAGGGTGCCTTCATCTAACACATTATCTGTATGTACTTTAAATAACTTTACATTTTGTGAATGCTTGACCCTATAGAGATACGTAGGAATAATACAAGGTAAAGGATCAAAGGGACCACAAGAAGCCAAGCCATATATACCTTTAAAGTAGACAGACTTAAAACGCTCCTGCTTGCCTTTATAAGTCTTAATAAACCAAGAAGGGTCATACACGATGGCTAGCATAAGTAGCAGTTTGTTGGACTTGTAATGGTACCTTTACAAGACATGGAGTCAAGAAACCATCCCTTCAGTGAGTCTTACTTGTTACTGTAAACTTAGGTCCCAAGTAAGGGTGCCTGTAAGGCCACTGGTTTTGCAAGGAAATAGGAGATCAAATAGGAAAGGTTTTTCATGACTCAAAAAGAGAGATGCAGGTTTCCTAATGGCAGCAGTATGCTGCCGAATATAAGATTTGTACTAATCTCCCCAGAGAACTGCCGAATATAAGATTTGTACTAATCTACCCGGAGATCTGGAAGAATTTATGGCCTTTAATTTTTTTTTATTTTTTAGTTAAAAATTGTTGGGGTCTTTCCAATTGAGTGAGATACTTGAATGCATAACCAAAAGGGTACACGGTACTAAATGAATTGGTCTGATAAGGGAAACTTACAGTGGTAAGATGATGTCTTTGGATCCTGAGGACAATCCCTTAGTAATCAAGTAGGAGAGAGAGAAGGAATTGCAGACTATGGTGGAAACATGATGATCAAACGACAGAGTTGGCCACGTAAGTACCATGGCCTCTGATGACAGTATCTGCAGAAGAGTACCACTTATAACATAGAAGGTAGGAACAGCTTTTAAATGCTACTATTCTACCCTCTTTTGCATTTAGCTTGAGACCATTTTCAGTACACCATGTTATGTGAATATCCCAGCCCTTTTGGTGCAGTTTAGTTTCAGTGGATGAGCCAATAAGAGCGCCCAGCTTGCAGTCATCCACAAACTTGGTCAACCAGACTTCGGAGACATTGGTTTTAATGTATGCAAAATATGTGCCAAAACAAGACAGCTCTGCACCAAGCTTCACTGTACACCACTAGTTACAATTTTCACACAGGGTACTAGCAACTTCACTAACTGGGACCTGTTGGATGGCCAGTTTGTAATCCAGTGTACAATGTAGAGGTTTACATTAAATTGCAGGAGCTTTTCAATAATGCCAGCATTGGGGATAGTGTCAAAAACATTGGCCACATCAACTTCCGCAGTATGCATACACTGACTACTGTCCACAGCCTCTGTAACCTTTAAGAAATTTACTAGGCTCAGGAGACAGACCTGCCCTGTACAAAAACAAAGTGAGTGGGGTCTACATCTATTAAGTTACCAATGTCTGTATAAATTAGTACTGCTATGACACATTCCATGACTTTGGATACAAGCTCCCATTCTACCCACACATCCCTATCACTTATTCATGGTCACCCACTCTCCCTCTCAACTCCCACTACATTTGCACTTTCACCTTAGCAACAACATCTGCCTTCCACTTTCTTCTCTTTATCTCCTTAAACCACCATTTTGCTACAAAGTCCTATCAGTTACTCTCTCTCGGTTACTCAATGTCTCTCAACTCCTGCTATATCTGCACTTTAAAACTCATATGTTACTAGTCTCCCTTACAAAGTAACTGGGAGTCTTTTCTAATATGAATTAGAGGGGCCCACACTATACTCACAATGAGCATGACATTTACTTACATAAAAGAGAAGCGTAGCCTCATCTCATCCAAACTGTGCTGTTAACTAAAATTAATCTCCAAATCTCCATCTCCCACAAATCTCACTATACTCAGAGTATCGTGTTCTCAAGTTCCAAATTATATGTTCCCAACTACTGCTCATATTCTTCACAAAACTATTGTATTATAACTGTCATGTTAACCATGTGTTTACGTTTTTAAGGTTTTATGTATCTGTACATCATTAAGACTGTTTTTGGCCATGTTGTATATAAAGATGTTTCTGACTGTTCAGTTACAATGTAAATTTAATTTTGTTGATGGAGTTACTGATATGGCTGCATGTAGAGCTTTTCTCCCTAGGCCTCCACTGAAAAAGGGTTCTATGACCCAGTTGGACTACCCCAGTAAACAAATGGCAAATAAAATCAATAAAAAATAAAGGCTGTTGAGGTTGATGGGTCTGTAATTACCTAGATCTGTACAGAGAGTACCCTGGAGTCACAGTGGTTGTTCTCCAAACATCATGGACAAACCCTGTAGATAAAGTAAGTTTTCACTCTGTAATGACCTTGAAATAACTTAGAATCACTTTCCAAGGCTAAAAATCGTGTTTCTGTGGAAACAGATGACACAAGCAAGTTGCATTCTTATCCGTGCCACATGTGCACTGTCCTACCTAGCCTCTACTTAGGCTGAGAATGAACAGTTTTCAGGGATGACAACAGCAATGTGGGTAGGTGGAGAAATTTTACCACAAAATTTGTCTGCCGATATACTGTTTATAACCTTATCAATGGAGTATGTTATTTTATTACTGATGAGATCAGTGCACCATTGAATATTACTTCAATAACACATGCCTGGGTGTGGGTAATGCTGGATTTACCCACGGCTGGTATGGTTTGGTCACGAGGGCAAAGTCGAGTGGCCAAACAAAGACAACCGTGAGTAAATCCAGCATTACCCACAACCAGAAGTGGGTTATTGCTATTATACAATGACATTATTTAAGAAAAAAAATAAATTACTTTTCTTAAATAATGGCATTGTATAATGCCTCTTTGCTGCCCTTCCGCAGCTGTCTGGTATTCTGTGGCAGTTCTGAGGTACTGCGCATGCATATGCTTACGCAGTACATCAGAGCTATGGGCGGAAGCAACGGAGAAAGCAAGATCTCCGTTGCTTTTTACAAGCTGTCTCGCTATGTTAAAGGAGTTTAACATAGTGAGACACCTTTAAAAAAAGCAACGGCGATAGGAAGATCTCTGTTACTTTTTTAAAGCTGTCTCGCTATGTTAAACTCATTTAACATAGTGAGACAGAGTGTAAAAAGCAACGGAGATCTTGCGTTCTCCGTTGCTGTCCAAAAAAAGAGAGTTATACTAATGGAAAAAGTCTAGGCGACGGGACCTTTTTCCATTACTATAACTCGATTTACAACGTGCACGCTGACCAATCAGCGTGCACATTTTGGAATATTAATGGGGGGTCATTGTATAATATTCTTTAATTTCCTGGCATAACTGAAGTAAAGATTGGTAGTTTTCTTTGGTATCTGTACTGACCTTAAGTTCGTACTTTGCTTTACATTTTCTAACAGTGTTCTTAAGTTCATTGCTGGCAGGGTTACCTCGAGGTGAGGACATCTTTCAAAATTGTCATTTTCCTCTTTTTGTTACACAGCTAACTGAAATGGAAGCTTCAAAGAGGTTTATACCTGAATACACCACTACATTTAGTGAAGACTGTTGCAGACTTTAGGCAGCTGTTCATGTGCCGGTAAAAACTGGTGGTGAATGCGACAGCCCCCTCAGTTGGGTCCACTTGAGGGGGGATTATTTGTAATTTTGTATAGCTTTTCTACAAGTTAAAGTAGGCTTGCCCTGGAGAAGTCCCTAAAGAAGGTTTAAGTTTGATGCTGGTGTAGAACCATTATGCATGACAGAGAAAGCCACTGATTTGTGGTCTGATTTAAACAGGGATGAGGCATGTGTGGTGTATAAGTAGGGCTATGTTGGTAAGGACAAGGTCAAGGATATTACAGCCCTAGTGGGTAGTTTTACAATTTGCTCTGGTGCACTGGAATTAACATTTAGGAAATGGTAAGCATATCCAGTTAAGAGGTGTCATTTTGTCAGTCAATGCTTGTGCAATGGAAATCCCCTCGCACTTAATTTGATATTTAGCCCCTCAGTGTTACTAAGGTAATTTTCAAGATTTTTGGGAGTCACTGATGGGACTCTGTAGCTAGCACTGAAGTAATAGCTGGATTGTTAAAGGTGACTTTCAGGCTCCCCAAGTTAGGGTTGTGGGTAATTTGACATAAAACAAGAAAAACAGACAATGACTATTTTACAATAAAATTAGTCAGAACATGAAGTTTAAGTCCTGGAAAAGTTGGATAACCTTATATTGGTACACTTTAGGGGTAATGTGTCTCAACACACGTATCCCCATCCCTACTTATTTACAGACAAGAAAGTTTACATTAGGTAGGTCTGATGAAGCCATAGCGAAAGCGCAGCTGAAAGTAACAAATATTCTAAAGCTATTTTTCAGATAGAGGACAATTACATGATTTTCTGTAAACATACTACTATTTATTTCCAGTTTGATGACCGGGGATGTCCCACTGGGCTCAGGGAGCCTGTTTTCAGTGGAGGCCCGGGGAGAAAAGCTCCATGTTACAAAGTTTAGATACAGATACAATATAGAAAAGAAGAACAATTTACAATTATGTTTCATGCTAGAGAGGTGCAATTTATTAGGTACATGTTACCTTTAGATACAGACACAATATTAATGAACAATTTAGTTACATTTCATGTTAAAGAGCAGGTGTAAACATATATATATATATATATATATATATATATATATATATATATAGCTGTGTGATGGTAGAATAGTAACTATGAATGAACAAACGATGATGGATATTATAAACCTTAATGTTCACGTTGTAAAAGTTGTCACATAGATGAAGGAGCAGCACGACAGGAAACCACCCACCCACTGTGCACCCCCCCCCCCCTCATTTGAGTGAAACAAAAAGGTGGAGATTCCTCACAGACCATTTGGTGTCTTTGGAGTACAGGTGGTCTTCTTCCACATAAAATTGATTTAAAATTCCTGCTAAAATTTGTACTTTAAAACACACCTCAGCACTAATCTGCCTATAATAAAAGACCAGCCTGATTGAAACTGACACAACTTGAAGTTTGTAAACCATTCTTAACACAATGACATGAATTCAAACACTGCTTATCCCAAAAAAAAGCAGAGAAGAAAAGGAATCACATCTCTCACATATCCTAACTGGGAGAAAAAAAATCACCTGCACTCCAAAGACACCAGTCTCTGACCACTTTTGGCTTCTGTTTTTCTTGGCCTCTTGACTTGTGCAGAAGACTAAGCATGTGAGAAAGGCTGGGATCCTACCGGCAACCTCAGAGGCACTTAGACACCACAGGTAGATTCCCTGGAAAGCACATACACCAACTCAGTACAAGAGAGTGAAGCTGTACAATAGTCTAGAAAAAAAAACAGTCTGGGAAGTCCCATACATAATGATTCCTGACCATTACCGATTGGAAAATGCCCCTATGCTTCTTCTTTTAATCAGGAGCAAACATCATCACTATTCCGAAGTTGGCTCCTAAGAAAAAGCTTTCAGACTTTCCAGTGATGGGTGGTCTCTAGGAAGGCAAGAGAATGTCCTTATGTTCCTTCTCTCATCAAGAGCAAAACAAGACAGCTAATCCCAAGCGGATTCCCCGAGAACTGGTTTGTACTCTTCTAGTAACTGGTAGCTCTGCCCAAATGCTTGCGACTTCAAAAGTAGGACGAAAGAAAATGGATTGATCCTCCAGGAATTGTTGTATGCACTAAATAGTGAAAGATATGAAAGACAGGGCATCTGAAGTTAACAGTCCAAGGGGACATTCCTTGTTTGAACTTAAAGTGATGAATAGCATGACGCAACATGATTAATCTGTGATAGGCTTCCAAAGTCAAATGCACAGAAGAGGTGGACCTCATATTAGCACAATAGAAATGATGGGTGGATGCATAGGAAACAGTCTCACAACAACATCAGTAACAAATCAGCACCAGCTCCAAAAGATTAAACACTTTCCCAACTCTGCTTATTTTAAATAACAAAATGCTGCTTCTCATCTCTTTCCACAGATCGCAAAGTCTTAATCTCCTTGCAGTGAGAGCAGAGAACAGAAACTGCCCTAAATGATTAGTTTTAAAACTTAAAACAAAATAAAACAAATGTAGAGCAAAACAAACTTAAGCTGAAAAATTGCAATAACAGCAGAAGAAAAGAAACAAAGAAAAACTGCAAACCTTAAATGAAAATTTACAAAGCAATCGCACAACAGCAGCAGTCACAGATCAATGGCAGCTCCAAAGGAATACAATGACATATACAGGACAATCATCATCATCCCTCAGAGGCAATATTAACTGGTGAGCACAACTGCTACTACTGCAGAATTCTTTCTGATAAAGTAACTTGAGTGCAATATCCCGAATACTAAATATGCATGACTACTAAATATACTGTTATACACAATACTGCATTAAAAAAGTACATATAAATATAAAAAAATATGTAGGACGTGGGTGCTGCTTGATCAACTGAATGTGCAATTGGGGATTTTTTCTGATGATCTAAGTGTCAGTGATACTGTTGTTCGAGTTTTTGTAATATGTGTATGTCTGCATATACACACACACACAACCATGAACAGACACACACAGGATTATTTCATTACCGAACTACAAAAACAAAGAATACACAATCATCATTTCAGATTAAATATAAAATGATTGAAAATACAATAAAATAGTTCTGCAGTCTGGCAAGTCCCTCTGCACCCAACACAACCCCTTCTAATTATATATATGCCAACTCTGAGATCGAACCATAACTAGGTAAAGGCAAACTCCCTGCCCTGCTGCAACGTGATCTTCTATAGAAAGCAGACAGCATGCCGAAAGACAAAGGAATAGACCATATGCTTTTACTTCTAACCACTATTTATTGTTACGAATGACAACTCATATAATGTATGTATACATAAATATTGCACGTGTGCGCGCGTAGGTTCATAGGTTCATACTAGGCTATCTGCCCTAGGGCATTTATAAGCCTGGCCAGAGTGTGTTTGGCTTTCGCCACCCATTTTAAATAAATTTTGCTATGCCCTTTTTTGAGGTTAGTATACTGTGCCTCTGTCTAACAGTAACACAGAAGTGATACCCGGGGTAAACCTACGATCCCCCATCCACTCATCAAGATTCCTCTTGAAGAGAGTCAGTGAGGGACTCTGCCTAACCTGGACTGGGATTTTATTCCAGAGTGAAGGGAGCCTCTGGGTTATGAATCTGTCCCTCCAGCATGTCCTATTTATTTCAGTGCTGAGGTTCAAGTCTCTCGAGCGTATAGTTCGATGGGATTTTGATTTTCTGAGGTGCAGCATGTCCATTAATTCCGGGTTGGACATGGTTTTATAAGTCAGGCACAGATCGCCTCTGAGTAGGCGGTATGCCACTGAGCAGAGCTGAAGTTTCTTTAACCGGGCAGCATATGGCATCTGTTTGAGCCCTTTGATCCTCTTAGTGAGGTACTTTTGGGGTCTTTCCAGTTGCTGCAGGTGTCTGGTAAGGTACATCCCAAAAGGGGCATTGTACTCAATTATGGGCCTGATGAGGGATGAGTAATGAGGCATGATGACCTCCCCGATCTAGATGCGAATCCCTTCATGATTAGGTGGGCTATATAAAATGTTTTTCTAACCACTTTGGCCACATGGTTGTCAAATGAGAGACTGCTATCAACTTGGGTCCCCAGGTCCCCAATTACTTCTTCTGTACTTAATGGATTACCACCTATGTGGTAATTTGTGGGCACTTTGTTTTTGCCAAAGGGGATGACTATACACTTTTTAGCGTTTAGCTTGAGGCCATGGCTCTGGCACCAGTTGTCTGTTTCTATGAGGCCCTTTTGGAGGATGCTTGTGTCGGCTGGAGAGTCTATTATGGCGAACTTGGTCAGCCACAGTCCTTCCATGTTGGCCTGTACCTCTGAGAAATATATACCGAACAAGAGAGGTCCCAGGACTGAGCCTTGTGGGATGCCACTTGTAACTGGTTTGGAGTCTGACATGGCTCCAGCAATTCTAACCATGTGGGTTCTGTCCCTCAAAGACCAAACCAATTGCTGTGCGCGTGGGTAATCCACGGCCGGAAAGTACCACAAACAAACAGTTGGCCAGCAAGTTGCAGTTGTACAAAATTTAACCAGCCTAAGACAGATGGTGGAAATTCAGACTTTAATTCCCAAATTAACAAACCGGTTTCGGCATAAGCATGCCTTACACTGAAGAAGGCATGCTTATGCCGAAACCGGTTTGTTAATTTGGGAATTAAAGTCTGAATTTCCACCATCTGTCTTAGGCTGGTTAAATTTTGTACAACTGCAACTTGCTGGCCAACTGTGTTTGTTTGTGGTTCTGTCCCTGAGCCAGTTTGCAACCCATCTAGTGACATAGGGGTTTATATTTAAGCTGGTGAGCTTATCTATAATGCCCGAGTGGGGTATTGTATCGAAGGCTTTTGCGAGGTCCAGGTAGGCTGTGTGGACCACCTTCCCCTCATCAATGGCCTTGGTGACCGTTTCAAAGAAATCAACCAGGTTTAAGAGGCAGGATCTGCCCTTAAAGCCGAACTGGGTAGGATCCAGTGTCTGTAGGTCCCCAATATCTTTATTTATGAGGTCCATGATGATCCTTTCCATAGCTTTGCAGACCAAGCTAGTCAGGCTTATGGGGCAATAGTTTCCAGGATCCGTTGAGGCACCACCTTTGTGAAGAGGGACCACTGTTGCTGTACGCCACTCTTTGGGTACATATCCTGTAATAAGGCTGAGACTGAACAGTAGTTTTACGTTTGGGTTTAGCTCTTCTTGGAGTTCATGTAGGACGCAGCCCGGGACACCGTCTGGTCCCATTGATGCTGTGTTTTTTGCTTTGGAGAGGGCAGCTCTTACCTGAGCATCTGAAATGTCAGGGGGGCAGCACTCTGCTGGGATAGATATTTGCCCTTTTGGTGGGGAGTGGGGGGAGAAGTTTACACTGAACCAGTCAGCTAGGATGTTTGCAATGTCTGTGGGTTCGGTGTATTTTTTTGTCATTTTGGACTAATTCTGAGCATATCTGGGAATTCCCACCCAGGTTCCTAACATAACTAAAGAAAGCCTTGTGATTATCCTTAGTGTCCTGTGCAATACTTCTGTCATAGCTGGCCTTAGATGATTTTATGAGTGCCCGTAGTTTTTAGCTAATACTGATCAGAGATGCCTTCCCTTTTTGGGATTTTGCTCTATCATGTAGTAGCTTCCTCCTTCTATTGTATAGTTTGTTTATGGCTGGGGTCCACCAGACAGGACATCTGCCTTTGGAGGATTGGGTCTTGGTTTTATTTGGGATTGCACGATCCATGCATTCCTGAAGGTGTTCATAGAATGCGTTTATAAAGGATTCTGCTGTCTGGGCCGTATTTTCCACAGGCCCGGGGGCTTTGAAGGATTCCACCTCGGTTTTGAGGAGTGTGAAATTTGCTTTAGAGAAGTTTTTCACTGTGGTTTTCAGGGCAGGGGGTGGAGTCGGGATGTGAATATCCAGTGAGATTAGTTTATGGTCTGATCTTACCAGTGAGGGATACACTTCTGGTCTGGAGCATAGAGTCCCCATGTTGGTGATGATCAGGTCCAGTATGTTTTCCCCTCTTGTGGGAGTAGTAACAAGTTGTTCCATAGCATTTGAGTTTATAAATTCTAGGAACCTTTGGGCTAGGGTGTTGGAGCTAGAGTAATATTCCCAGTCTATGTTTGGGTAGTTGAAGTCGCCCAATATAATGGTGTTTGGAGAGACCTTCATATTTTCCAGTGTTCTCAGGAAGGATGAGTGGGGTTCCTGGGTTTGTGGCAGGCTATAAACTGGAAGGCAGTTTTACCCACTGTTAGTTGCACATGGATAGTCTCTGATGCTTCGTGCTGTGCCGCCAACCTGGCGGTGTGGGTATCTTTGACAAATATTGATACTCCCCCTCCTTTTGTGGTTCGGTCCAAGTTTTGGGGCCGAAAAGCATGGTATGAGGTATAACCTGGTAGTGCTGGGGTGCTCTCGGGAGCCTTGAACCCGGTTTCTGTTACTGCACAGATATCGATGTTCTCCATGCTAAGGAGAGTTTCGAGTGCATGCATCTTGAGGTTTAGACTTCTGGCGGTGAGTAGCATTACTCTTAGTTTCTTATCCCTTGTGATACCTATGGAGGTGGGTTTGTCTTTTGAGCCTTGCCTAAAAAAGGCACTATGGGGGTAGCAAGAGCCTTTGCCAATATCCAAAAGCCCAGGGGTGACAGGTGCAAGCCGTCCCTAGTGAAGCATCGTGGCTTGTCGAGCATGTCATCCCAGGCTGACAGGCATTGGATCCCCTTTGAATGACACCAATACTTAAGCCAATTGTTGAAATCGATCATCTTGTCTTCATATTGTGGCATCATTCTTAGTGAGGGTAAGATGCTACTCAAGGTCAGGATCATACTGGCCTGGGCTACATGCTCAGAGAGCTCCTCTATGTCTCTTTTCATGTAGTCCAGGGAGGTACGTCTCAGGTCATTCACACCAGCATGGACAATGACAGAGTCATATTTGTACTTGCCTTGGAGTGACCTGAGTGCTCGTGTTATGTGGTGGATCCTAGCGCCCGACAGGCAGCTCACTGTGACCTTCTCCTTGTTCAGCCTGGTGAGCGGGACGCCAGTGTGCCTGATGATAGAGTCACCTATTACAAGTGTATCAGGTGTGTTTAGCCTTAAGGGCTGTGACTGCTCGGCACACTGGCTTTGTGAGCAATGTGTTGCACGTGTTTTGTTTTGGGGTAGCGGTTGCTTGGGTGTCTGCTTTGGAGGTCTCTGCTGCTTAGGCAGATTTTTATTTAGAGCCTCCGAGTATATTTTTGTGTGTTTATGTGTTTGGTTTGCTGTCGTAGTAGGTCTATGCGAGACTGGAATTGTAGTGAGTGTGGTTTCCTTCTCCTCCTGACTGGTTTCACCAGTACCGAGTTGAGAGAGGTTAGCCTCCAGTATGGCTATATGGTTGCATCTCTCACATGTGTTGGAATTTGTTGGGAGGAGGAGAGGGTTGTCTGTGTACATGAGGCAGTTGTAACATTGCCTCAAGATTCCCAGATTCACCAGCTGGACCGGAGAGGAGATTGACAACTGACCTTTGGACATGCTAGAATAGTATTGGGAATTCCTTTATAATTGAAAAAAAAGGGCCAATGGGGAACAAGGTACTCAAAGGAGTTTGTGAGGGTGTAGTGCTTTTAATTTTTTAGTGCTGACTTATATAATTGCTTTAGTGAGCAAGTGCCAGGTAACTTAAATGCAATGTGTTACAGGTAACTTAAATGCAAAAACGGCAAACAGTAACTTTCTGTCAAGTGAAACAAGGAAATAAGTACAGTAAGCAATGCAGATATCACTAGGGATCCACAGAAGCGCTGAAAAGCCGCGTTTTAGGTGGAATTAGCATTTCAGGGAAATAACAAGCAAACAAACAAAGCTAGATTCAGCAGGCCTGGATCTAGTCTATGCTACAGCAAACATGGTGTACCAATTTCAGTAAGCAACAGTTCAAATATGCAGGCACTATAAGCCTTTAACCAGAAATTCCCAGCTCAGAAGGGCAGAGTCCAGCCTCTCCTCCCACAAGAGTGCAGACCACGAACCTTCTTAATGTAAAATAACTGGCCTGAAGCCCAAGTGCTTAAACCAGAACTAATACACTTTTAGAATAACACACTGAGCCCTCAATCAGCAGTTCCCAACTTAGAAGGATGTAAGCTACCTGTTCTGCCACTACAGTGCAGACCACAAACCTTCTTAATGTAAAACAACTGGTCTGAAGCCCAAGTGCTTAAACTAAAAGGCTTAGAATGAGTTACACCAAGCAGTAATAAATACAATTGAGTACTTTTAAGATGACGCAAACGCAAAATAAAGTAGGAAGAAACACAAATACAGTAAAAGCAGATAAAAAAAAAAAAAAAAAAAGAGTGAGCAAATGAGATGGGCCCAGGAGTTACAGGACAGAAACAAGTGCAAATGCAGGCCTTCAAATCAGAAAGTTGAGAGAGATTAAGACCGGAACGGCCAATAACTACAAATTATGGGCCAGAACCACTCCTTATGTGGTAGACAGGTTACCTAGTGCTTACCACTCCCACTGATAAGCTAGAAGGCTTCCCTCAAACACAGAAAGGCTTGGGGGGCTCAGAAGCTTACAAATAGTCCTGGATACCGCAAATCTGTATCTGGAACACTAATTACAGGAAAGGTAGTAAACAGGCTTACAATTTTTTTTTTTTCAGAAAAGTAGCAAAAACAGTAGTAAAAACAATTCACATGCAGTGCAAGCTGACACACTTGAGTATGTAGCAATATTAGTCCACACACAGTTTGAAAAAATGTAATTAAATTAAAAAGGACTAAAAGCAAGTACAGAAAGGGTTTATTAGGTAGAACAGAATGCGGTAAAGAGATGGGACTGGGGGAGTGTCCTAGATCAAATCTACAGTGGGGCGGGCACTGCAAAAGCCACCAAATTTAAACTACAACCAAGAACGGGGGGGGGGGGGGTCAACAGAGATGTGAGGAATCAGAGTGCAAATTATAAAACCAAAAATATATATACTGATCTCTGTATATTTGCAGAACAGTAAGACAACAGATATCTAAGCAACAATTTAGCTCTATAATACAGAATAATACAGAAAAATATACTCCGCTCTATATATTTGCAGATAGTCTTGTAAGGCTGTCTTTCAACACACAGGTTCCACTTTAAATGCAAATATACACATATATACATACATACACACACACACACACACACACACACACACACACACACACACACACACACACACACACACACACACAAGTATACAAATATATGCATGCAGTGGTACTGCAGTAGCGTTGTCGCCTCACAGCAAAGACGTTGCTGCGTTCGATTCTCAGGTAGAGCATCTTCTGTGTGGAGGCATGCATGAATGGACATGCCTACGTTAAAGGTTGTGCGTCAGGGCTGGTATCTCGGCACGTAAAAATCCACTACCAAACATTAGTGGACCGGAGTTCCGCTGTGGCGACCCCTAACCGGGATAAGCCGAAAGACACAACAACATATATACACGCACATAGACACGTATACATGTATGCATACAGATACACACACATTATACATATTTATATAGAAACATATATAAGTAAAGACAAAATGCCAGCAATCACGATCTGCCATCTGATCATCTGTTACAAAGATAAGCAGGGGTATTATGTATGTTACCATACCCCAGTCAGCCACGTGAATTCTACTATAAAGATATAGTTACCCATACTTAATTGACATCATGCTGATTTGCCACTTCATAAGTTACATGAGAGCTGCAACACAGCATGACGTTTTTGGCAATTTACACTTTCTCCGAAAAGTAAAGCAGTGAACTAATTCTGGTCCTTGGATGTGCAAGTTCATAAACATGCTGCAAATGCTTGCATGACAAATTTGCATGCATCACATGTAAGCCTACTATCAAGGTTACTTATGCATCCTGCCATATCACAGGCTTAAGGGCATGTCCTGCCACAAATGTTAACCGTTTTGGGACTTTAACAGTGTTGATGGAAGAAAAGTGATGGCCTATTAAGTCTGCACAAATACTGCAGTTAGCTGCCATAAGCTGCCACTACCATAACCTCCACTGTTCAGTCTTAGGTTACTCTGAACTGCTCTAATGAATTACACTGCACCATTGCCTCAAGCAACAAAATTGCAGGGACTACTGCACTCTCTGCAATGTATTTGTCTCATGTCCCGTTTGAAACGTCCCACTTCCAGGTGCTGCTACTACTCTTCTCTCCCATTTACTTCCTCTTCATCCTCACTGTCTTTGTCTCCAAGCAATGTACTTTTTTTCAGACTAATCTCCACCCTCTGCATTACCAGCTCAGGTATTGAACAGCTAGAGAGGGAAGATGGGTGGCCAATATGGGCTTGCTCATTCTGAGGTGGGGGCACAAGTTTCCCAGCTGGTCAATGCTTCAAGGGAAAGTAGAGGCTTCGACAAAGACTGTTGACTGAGAAGATGAGGGCTTGGTATCCCAAGCAGGTGATAGCAGCTTGAGAACATGAGTGTGGAGCAGCTTGAGAACGAGTGTGGAGCATACACTTGTAAAGGGAAGGCACTGAATAGCCTGTAATGATGAATTGCCTACATCAGCCACCAGCAGTTGGTGCTATAAAGGATATGATTCTATAGCCCAATCTCCAAACTATGCTGGCTGCTGTGTACAGCGGCAGCTACTGGCAGGGTAAATACAAAATAAGGACACCTTCTGCCCCAGGGGTAAGTCTGAATTACCTGACTGATAGGGTGAGGGCTCCTTAGCTGTAGCTGGGGACATGCACAGTAAGGTCATCTTGGGCCCCACTCTGTGAGGCAAACTAAACTAACCTTGCTGTAGAAAAGGATACCCATGGTATGCAGAGAGTTGGTACAGCACACTCAGTGGCATAATGTACCACTAGGGCTGCCAGAATGACGGCTCCCCTGGATGACTCTCACCTTTGTGTTATGGCTACATAATTTAAGGAAACAAATGGGCTCAAGCCTCACTAGCTCAGGGTTAATAGCTGACAGGCCTAAGAGCAAATGGCATGTAGGAAAAAAACAAAACACAAAAAACTAACTTCTCTTCTCAAAAACGTATACACTTTCTCCCAGATTACACCCTCTACCCTTTTCCCTTCTTTACTTGTGCACTGCATTATGCAGACATGGAAACATAACTTGCTGGAGTACATATGTTTGAAGAATCTGAGTTACACCTGCACAGAGACTGATATCCTTGGATGAAGTGGAAAGCAAGACTTCCCTGTAGAGGGCTTCATCTGATGCATCCCTTTAACATCCATCGAGAATGGGTAATTAAGGAATGTTAAATATAGTTATATAAATTACTTAATTGTATTTTCAACACCGTACAATAGGTAACTGCTTATCTTTCATATCTTTCACCATACTAGAATTGTGTAGTTCTATCAGCTTAATGTACACAGGGTAAATAGGATGATGACCTCACTATCCCTGGAATCTACCTCTGTGTATATACAAACACACACACACACACACACACACACACACACACACACACACACACACACACACACACACACACTTTACTAGACTTTGCTATTGTCTTTTCACATTAAATAGTGTGATTCAGCTTAAGGGGGATTATATTTAAACTGGTGTTTTTGATTCTACTTAAGGTCACCTGAGCAAATATGGATGTTTTTACTAGGCTTCCCTTCCGAAGTGTAGAATGTTGCATGTTTTAACATTAAATCCCAGTACCAGTTTTCTACACACAATGTCAGTCACTGCAGATGCATTTGTAACCCAGTAGTATATCTGTGAATATCACACAACCTTTGTGTTACCAACAAAAAAGGAACTGGTGTGGTGCCTTCTGAAGCCGATGTCTAGCTGGGCTTCTTCATTTACCTAGAAGTTAAAAAATCTAAGTAGAAGAAAAAACGCAGTTCATTCAACGTTATTTTTGGCAAACTAGAATGACGGCATTAACTATTGACTGGTAACGAAAATATTGGAATGTAAGGTGGAATCCAGTTATTCTGGAGGTGAAGCAGTTGGGTGGTTGTGAAGATCAGTGGACAGCAATTCCAGAAACAAAACAAGTGCTGAGGTCAAATGCAGAAAGGGTCACAAACAGCTTGGACACCACATACACTGAGCGGTGGAGCCCAAATTTAATGTCTGAAGTATATATTTTAACACATTGGAGTGTCTGCAATGGATGAAGTGGAGTCCTATAGGACAAGCAGGCAGACACTTTGCCTGTTATAAATGTGAGAGATACAGAACATGGCAGTTAAGCTGATAAAACAATCTGAACACCACTTAAAATGAAACACACGGAAAAAAATGAAATTTAACCATGTACAGTGTTTTGGAATATGAGAAAGGGATGGATATGAAGAAATGTGAGGATTAGATGGCAGAGTGGACTGGATTCATGAAAGATTTGTTCAGGATAGCAGTTGTGAAGTTAATGCCATTGCTAGACTGGATGTCAAATATGGAAAATCTGTATGGATACTGACAGACTTTTTGAGATGTTATAAAGAGCAAGTAGTACGGAAGTTGCAGCATCTAGGCAGAAAATTACTAGTGGCTGGAGACCTGTATTTGTGTAACATGATTATTCTGAAGCGACAATGAAACAGTACATGTGGACTTAGTAGCCAAATAAATTCAAAGAAAACCGGCATTTTAATTCTCATGTTCTGCTTTTCAGAAGGTGCTCTGTAAGGGTAAAGTCTTCACTTCAATAGTTGGATGAATGACTGAGAAAGTAAATAAATTACCCTTGAGACTAGGCCAGTTTCTCAGACAAGATGACATGAAAGCTCTGCTTGGATACACAGACTGAATGACAGTATGGGTATATTTATTAAAAGAGAAGCACCAAGCAACTGAAAGCTTTTTTTTTTCCTAAACAGATGTACAGGGCTAAAGTTGGCCTGAGTTGTGGGTAAGCAACCTGTTTCATATCTACTAATGCTAACCTCGCAATTACTTTTTGTAAGCACTTATATCCAAATTCAGCATTAATCAAAACAGTTGAATTCTACAGCACACAGGAAGGATTAACCATATGAAAGCAGACCAGATGTCAAAACACTACTTCCTTAGACACTCTTACAATATTATTTGTCATATGACACGATATAAAATCAATGGTTTAAAAAAATGTTTTAATTTATTTTTCAAAGTTAACATTTAAATTACATTTAACACTGGATGCCCATGGACATTTAATCTGACTTGCCCAGCAAATTCTTTTAACATCCAAGAGATTTCCAGGTCTCTAACCCCTTGTCTCCTTAACTACTTTAACTAAAGAATAAAAGAATGTAATAAAACTTGCGCAATATCCAGAATGTCTATTTATAACATTTTTATGATAATAATAAAAGATGAAGGTGCTTGAATCCACCCAGCCTCCTACCACTTAAATCTTTTAATCTAAAAATCTTAAATATGATGGCCTTCAAGGCTATTGTCTCTTAAGTCATACTATTATTTTTAAATGGATTAAAGTACACAAAAAGTACAAAAATATCAATCAATAAGCAATTCACTAAGTGCAGCTTGGTCTCAAGACCCTGCAGGAAAAATACATGGTCACCTTGGGAATGGACTTGGGTACTTACATATTATCGCAACCAGGTCCCAAACTACTCAAGAATATGTTAGCACAGATTTTTTTACTGTATATTTCCCGAGAGAGGAGTAAGACTCTAAACTACAGAATAACCCACTTTAAGTTGTTCTTTAATTTTTCTAACAAACCTTCTCAGGTATTTGCAGGCTGCTTTACACAGTAACAAGGAAAAAAAAACCCTCCAGAATTGTACCTTAAAAATATAAAGACCACAGCTACGCTAATTTTTGAGTATTCACTTACCTAAACAGTAAAAGGATCTGGTTATGTCAATCAGACTGCTTACACTATAAAGAGATTAACTGTGGATGATATATATTATTGCTTGAATGTCTCAGTACTGCACAGTTTAGGATGCAGAATGTTTAACTCGTTAATGTTTTGGCACAATGCTGTAGAAGAATACGTAATGGTACTTGTGTATTATCATTCTGGAACCTGGTTGCAATAATACGCAAGTACCTGGGCTTACACTATTCACACCCACAAACAGGCTTTACAATGCATAACCCCCCCCAAGCAGAGTCTTTGGCTTAGTTCTCCAACTCCTTTAACACACACTATCTAGATTTCACTGTCTTCCAGTGCTCACTAGCCCACAGTAAACAGTTACTTCATAGGTTCATAGGACATTACTAAGCTAATGAACCTAGGACCCTTACAATGATAGCCATGTTATTCCTGAGTTACCCTTACAGTCTTATCCATATTATACCAGAGTTACCCAAATTACCATGGATAAATGGACATGATTTGCAGAGTGAGTCTAAGGCCAAGCACCAACTACCTCTGTCCATAAGGGACAGGAGCACCACCCCAAGGGTGAATTTACAGTCTCCCATCCAATTGTCCAGGTTACGCTTCAACATGGTCATTGAGGAGCTCTGCTTGACATGAACTGGGAGTCTATTCCAAAAGAGCAGCAATCTCTGGGAGACATATCTGTCTCTCCAGCATGTACTGCTGCTGTCACAGGTCAAGTTAAGATTCCTGGAGCTAGGGACTCTTGTCCCATTTAATTTGCAGATCTGCAGCATTTCCATTAGGGCAGGGTAAGAGATTGGTCTGCAGATCAAGCACAAGTTGCCTCTCAGCAGCCTGTACGATACAGAGTACAGTGACAGGGTTTCAGGCTATCAACATAAGACATGGTTTGGAAACCCTGAATTTCCCTTGTGAGACACCTCTGTGGTCTCTCCAGCTGCTGCAGGTGTCTGGTGAGGTACATGTAAAAGGGGGCATTGTAATCAATTAGCGGTCTAATGACAGTTGAGTACAGTGGAGTTACAACATCCTTAGACCTGGATGCAACACCCTTACTTGGGAGATGCACGATATGGAAGGCTTTTCTTACCACCGTGGAAACAGTGATTGAAGTTTGGATTTCTATCAACATGAGTTCCCAAGTCTCTCACCACTGGGTTTGAGCTTAGTGGGCTGCTATCAATACTGTAATTAAAAGGGTATCCCTCTTTGCCAAAATTTGCATTTAGTTTTAGTTCATGGCTTTGGCACAAATTGTTTGTCTGTGTTAGCTCCTTTTGTAATATGTTAACATCATTGAGGGACTCAATAATTGCACCCAATTTGCAATCAGTGAATTTGGTAAGTCACAGGGCATCTACTTTGGCCCGACCATCCAAAGAATAGATTCCAAACAGTAATGGACCCAGTACAGATCCCTGTGGTATGCCAGTGGTGGAATCCCCGACTTTAACAATGTCAGTTCTGTCTGTGAGCTAGTTGGCTACCCATTTAGTGACATATGGGTTAATAGTCAGCTGGGTGAGCGTCTCAGTGATGCCAGAGTTGGAAATTGTGTTAAAAGACTTGGTTAGGTGCAAATCGGCAGCATGCACTGTTTTAACCTTCATCCAGGGATTTGGTGACATTCTCAAAGAAGTCTAACAGGTTTAACAGGCATGATCTACCCTTAATGAAGCCAAACTAGGTTGGGTCAAGAGTTTGAAAGTCGTCTATGTCATTAAGGTCCATGATGATTCTTTCCATGGCCTTGCAAATCAGGCTGGTTAGGCTTAGGGGTCTATAGTTCCCAGACTCAGTTGATAGCTCCCATTTGTGTTTGTGCAAGGGACTACTGTTGCAGTTTTCCACTCTGTTGGAACATAGCCAGTTTTCAGGCTATGGTTAAAGAGGGTGACAAGTGGTTCCACTAGGTCTTATTTTAGATTGCTAACTAAGCAACCTGGGATATTGTCTGCTTCCACTGAGGCGGTTTTTGGCCTTGGAGAGCACAGATATGATCTGCTCTCTAGAGATACTAGGGAGGGGAGACTAGTGTCAGGAATGGTATGGCTGGTGGAGACAGGGAGATGAAGTCTGTGCACAATCTGTCGACGACAAGCAGGTTGGCAATTTCCTCAGAGTGGTACCATTGTAACTAGTTCGACACATTGCTGGGCATTTCCTTTTACATTTCTGACATAGCTAAAGAATGCCTTATGGTTATCCTTAACTAGGGATGCCATTTTGATTTCACAATTAGCTTTAGAGAACATTACAAGATGTCTAATTTGCTTGTTCAAGCTATGGGAGTTTTTTCCCCCTCCGGTGAGTCTGTTACCTCTTGCTCTTAGACATCAGTTTCTTTCTCTTGTTGTTATATATAACCTATTTGTACTTGAGGTCCACCAGGGTGGCTTGTTTTTTTGGGGAGGACCTGGTTTTGATCTGGTTGGGTACAGCTGAGGCTATACAGTTGTTTATGCATTTACACACGGCATCTTTGTACACCACAGACATTGTTGGCAGTTTCCCAGGGTTTGAAACTTTTTATACTATTGCTTAGTAGGTTGTAGTTAGCTTTGGAAATTATTTTTAGTTTTATTGCTCCTAGGTTTTATACTATTGCTTAGCAGGCTGTAGCTAGAGTTGGAATTTTTTTTTAGTTTTACTGCTCCTAGGTGGATGCCAGGTCCAATAGTTAATTTGAACGAGACCGATTTATGGTCGGACCTTAACTGGGAGGGTACCACACAGGGCGGGTGTGTGTGTGTGCAGTGACTCGCATGTTGGGGAGTACCAAGCCTAGGACATTTGAATACCTTGTGGGGGTGCAGACTATCTGTTCCAGGGCATATGCATTTTGACACTCACACCCACAAACATTACCAAGGAAGGGGATAATATTCTCTTAATACTACAGTCTCCGGTCCTGACTAGAGACTAAACTGCCAGTACACTACACTACCAGACTGAGGACTGACCAGCTATTACTCTTGCTAATAAGCCAAACATTTACAAATTCAAATGGTATCACACCACCAGCTTGTGACCAGTTAGCCATAAATATACTTATGACCTGCCACAAACTTTGGAAAAGTGAGTAAATAAATAATATATTACTTACTAAACAAACAATCACTTAAGCAATACAGTTAGCAGCTAAATATTGAGAGATACAAATTGCACATGGCAACAGAAAGTAATCCTTTTAAGCAAACAGATAATTAAAAAAATACAGTATAGCAAGGCTTTTCCCCCAGATAATTCTGAATAAAAAATGACTAAATCTTAAGCTAAACTATTCTGAACTTCCAGGCAGAAAGAAATGTGTGGAGAACTCACAAGGCACAGGTTGCATGGGCAGTTCTATGTCTTCTTTTTATCTTCAGCTGGTGTAGAACTTTATTTCATACTGACCATAGATGCAACAGAGCAAAGTTCCCATATGCATACTAATAGTTTACTTGCTCTAGTAGGCTAGCTATTGCTTTAAATAAATTTTTTGTAATGTGTTATTTTCCCAGCCAAGGAAAAGTCATAGATCTTATAAACGCACTGTGGCATTACACTTCACATCTAAAGTAAAACTGGTGTAATTCACAGCAGAAGGAAGTTACAATTTCAGTGCTAAAATGGGGGGGGGAGGTTACAAAAATAACAGTTAATAAGTTTACAAGTTCACACATTTTCTTGTCAGTAAGAAATACACACATTACAGGCTTCACAAAACTTAAATGCAACTCGCACATCTGTTACATGCCAACTCAAAAAAGTGGCATGTTTATTTTCAGACATCACAATTATTACCTGTTCATACCACATAACCATGCTCATATTTTTATTAAATCTATGCATAACCTTTCCCTTGTAAAACACTGCAGACCTATCACAATAAGCAACATACACCACAATTATTGCCATACAATTAACATACCCAGGAGAACATGTTTGTTGCCCTTAATCTGATGCTCATGCTTTTTGCGAATTTACCCTGTGGCAAAAGGCACAAGAAAAGTTACCATTCCTTTGCTTTACTCCTTGAAGCACTAGATTACATTATTTATTAATTGTAAACTTTTGTTAATATAGATTAAGACTGTAGCTTCTTTTTAATGTCTCCACACCAGATAACATCATTCAATTGTGTTTTAGTCTTTCACTGCTGGAGAATAATGTATTACCATAGCATGTGTTTCATTATTACCATAGCATGTGCTTCATTATTACTATCACTAGCCTTTCCATTTTCATTTACTTCTGTTAATATTCTTGGTTTCTACAAAAAACTTTTCTTTTGTTAATCAATCCATCTATCTGCTCATTCACCATCTCTCTGGGATACTGCCTTTCAATAAAGATATGTTAGACTGAATGGTAAAACCAGGCAATAACAGACAGTAAACTGACAGCTGAAGGCAGCAACTTAAACAATGACAAATTATTTATAGGCAAGACTTACCAAAATGCAAAACCTGAGTGAGATGATGAAGTGGTGGAATTATTAATAATCAACAAAGAGGTTTTACAAGCCAAGAATGTTTACAGAAACAAATGTAAATGAAAATGTTTGGTCACTATAATAATAAAGTGCTGATAACAATGAAAGAATAAAATAATTCACATCACCATGTAATAGTTGAACGTTTATTCCCTTGGCTCCCTGACACACGGTTCTGTAAATACAGGACGTTCATCTTTACTCAAGAATGAAAATCTTCCAGTTACAGTCTAAATTAAGCACAAAAAGAGATACTACTAACCAGGTAAGAACTAGCTATACAAATAGGGGCTAGGAAAACTAGTCATAAAAAGGAAGCACAATTAGATATTGTTTTATACAGGTCAACTGGTTATGTATATTAATAAGGGGTGTATTTCAGTTAGGATCACGGTTGCAAAATAACTAATGAAATTCAAGTTATGTTAAGGAGTAAAAACTACAATGGTAAAGCAAGCATTCTTTCTGGATAATTCCTCCTGGATCCCTTGATCTATTTTATTCAAGTATAAATACCAACCTAGATTACAAAAGACACCAGAAATTCACGTTATATGTCTAGAAAACGCAAACTATAACAATACACACACGCAGATTTGAAAAACAAAACATCACTGCAAACACGGTCATAGAATCAATGCATTATGGACATTCAGTAATGAATTTTACAAGTACTGTGTGTAAGCAACGATACACCCACAAATAAAAACACTCTACATGTTTGCATTTTCCCCTTTTATTCAGTAGAATCCTAAACCACGTGTAAAATGATGCTACAGCACAAAAGTTCAAGACCCATATCGTTACGTGACATTTTGATCTCAAGTATAGTACTACCAGCGAATTACCACTTCGCTGTGCTAGCTAGCAACGTGAATTGTCCACATTTTTTAATAAAATTAAAACTTACACTCCACGAATTCAATCAGTCCATCTTCTCTACCAATTGTACAGTGCAACATATAAAAACGTACTTGCGTCAAGACAAAACTAGAGGAATACCAATTGACGAATAGGAAAGAGCACACGCTTCTCGTTCACGTATATGAAACACAGTAAACCATAAAGCCCCTACACCTAAAGCAGTCCAAAAGTACTGCTACGTTTACGTTTATCCACAATCCTCTGTCAAAAAGATGATTGTGCAGAATCTATTACTACGGTCTGGGTAGAAATTTTTGAGGCATGTCTAAAAACATCAGTACAAGCTGTGTAACGTGAAATATTATATAAATGTGTATTTCAAAACCGCAGGACCTGTTTTTATATCGTTTCAACTAATACAAGAGAGTAACTGCTGGCATCTCCTGTCTTACTTCCAGTTTTTCCACTTGGTGGTTTTGTACGCTACAGATTGCACACACATTTGATGATGAACCGCAAGTGACAGAGAGCTTCCGGTGACTGAGAGCAGCTGACTATAGAGGAGAGTTACGGTTGTAGATTGTGGATGTAGCTCTTCTTGGCTGGATTTTTTATAAACGTATGGTACAGAAGGTTTACGAAGTGACTTTGAATAGTATTCATAAATAGTGTGAAGTGGTAAGCAGTATTGTATGGGCTTCTACTGTCATCTGCATAGTTTTTATATGTATATAGATGCATTTTCTTCTGCAGCACACATCAGTAAATGCGAACGTTTTGGTTGTCATGATGTGTTATTGATATTTCATGAAAGATGCAGCTGCCGATAAACTCGATTTATCTAAACTTCTTTTGTGTGTTAATTTTTATACTGATATTTTCGTGTCAGACCCGTTATCTGAATATGTAGTGTTTGTGTTTTTTCTGAATGGAAATTGAATGCATTTGTTTCGAATAATTCAGTATGAGATGGGGGGGCGGGTTTGTTTTGAACTTGATACTATTTTTTTGGACTTGATATCAATCCCCAGATCAGTTCAGCAAAGATAGTACACCCCTAGCTCCTGATCCGTCACTATTGAAATTTCATCTTGTGCGCCTTCATAAGTTTGTATGTAGCTGAATATAAAGAATGATAACGTTCGGAGAGCTTAATAAGAAAGGCGCACTTGTTTGTATGTTTTAACTTTATGATTTTTTTTATTTACTCCAGGTTGAAGTGCTGGTTCAGACCTTTTCGGAATTCAGTGCAGCTAATATTGATGCAAGGGTATATTATCCGGGAACTTGTATTAGAGAACTTTTTGGCAAACATAGTAGGTTTTCACCAAATAATTTTTGTAGTGCAGTCAGAAACATTTTTTCCTGGTGGAAGAATAATAATTGAGAATAGTGTGCTGACCCGATGCTTGCTGTCTCTCCTTTGACCTAAAAGCAGTTGGTCAATTTTTACAAAAGATGTTAAGTGGTGCTGTGTATGTCTGATTTTTTTAAAAAAAACGGCACAGTTCAAGGTGTATTATATAAAACAACAAGAAGGTTTGTAGAACTTTTATATTGGTTTTTAAGCACAGTATCACTGGAAAAATACCCTTCTTTCTGGGCAGAAGAAGTAGCAAGTGTAGGCTAGAGTGCACAGAAGAGATCTGCATCTGTGTGGAAAATTAGTTGTTATGGATGTATTTATTTTTCATTTGAAAGTCAGGTGAATGAACTGGACCATTGACCTTTCTTATTCATGATCCCAGCCGGCAAGACGGATACAACACATATTTGATATAGCTGTAAATATGTAAAGTACAAAATTGGCATCTAAGACACTCAAATGAAATGTTTTTAATACAACACTTACTTGTGCAGTCCACATACCTAAAATACAGATCAGATAGAGTTATTGGTTGTTTTTAGTGTGTCATAAAATAAGTTAAATGTGTTAGCAGTACAAATACAATACTGTAAATTGCTTTTAGAAATAAGTGTAATCGGATGCTCCACAGAAAAGATATACAGTAGGTCACCAGTGAAAATTAGAAGTCTGTGAACTGATTATGAGGTTATTTTTCTTCCAAGAGCACTATAACTAAACCTATTATGACTTGTAGCTGTTATTGAGTAGTCTAAAGTTAATTTTGGAAAGAGGGATTAATGTTGCAGTTATGAAAAGTACAGTAAGGCATCTGAAATGAAAACAAATTATTTTATGAGAATAGTTACAAAACTATCCAAAGCAAAAATATGAAGTACTGAATTTCAGGCAAGATGGAAGGCCTTTTCAAACTTGCTTGGAGCTGTAATGCAATATGTAAACCTGTTTTTGTATTTACAGTTACAGATGAAATGTTACAATCGACATGACCGATATTAGCTGGTAGTAATTCAGAGCTAGTCCTTGTAGAAGGGAGAAGGTCGATAGTTTTCTTGAAAAGGAATGTGATGAAGATAGAAGTAGGATCAAAGTAGATGTGGAGAAGACAGTTCATGATGGGAAGAAACTGAGAAATCATGCTGAGTTAATGAATTGCCACTTGTTTAGAACTGTGGGAACCCGAGCTATAAAAATAAGGGGTTGTCATACTTTCTTTGGGGTAATATTAGAGTTTAAAATAGAGTGTTATGAGTTTGTTAGGAATTGGAGATGGGGATTAAGCAACGCATACTAGAGGCACGTCCTCCTTAATTTGGAAAACAACTTCAGGTTCCAAATGCTGATGCTCTTAACACCCTTTTTTATTTTTAGGATACAGTAGGTACTTTATTACAATAGCAGATCCTGCGTTTGGGGTAATTTTTTGTGTGTTTGGCAGTTAGTAGTACAGAGGATCAAGAGTATGAGCTGTTGGAGAGCCGCTTCCTGTAAACTAGAGTTTGTTTCTCGCAATTTCCATTTACCAGTAGTCTGATTCTGAGCAAGTCTCTTAAGACATTGCTCCCAAGTTGCCCTGAAAAGACAAACCTGTATCCAGTGGGTTTACCTGTTTTAACAAATATGTCAAAAGATGGAAGATGAAGAATGCGTGGCTATTGAGTATAAGGCTAATATGTTTAGAACTGTAAGAGTTAATTTGTGAGAAAATGTGTTTTGTTCTCTTTCAGTTCATTAAGATGTCAAGTATCCATGGCCGTCTCATTTTAGAGGTAGCATGATAAAAATAGTTTGTCTTGATTTTGTTTACAGCATGTTTAGTACAAGTCATTTACAGCAGTTTGCCTAAAACATCATACTGTACTGTTAACCCAGGAGATTGAAGATGGTGACCTGAAATCTGGGAGTTGAGTGGAATCTCAGTAGAGAAGTAGTAAATATAAACAGTCATCCGGCCTTCCTAGAAATGAACCAGAAAGGGAAGTAGGAGTAGAGGGCAGTTTTACACAGAATGGAAATTATTCTTTTTGTCCAGAAGGATGATATTGAAAGTTTCAAAGCCTAGGCTATTCTGAGCATCTCTGCAGTAGACTAACCAAAGAAAAAGGGTCTAAAAGCACACGAGATTAACACTGAAGTTATCTGCTTTCAGGTTATACATTACTCCAGAAAGGATAGCCTAAAGAAGAGTTTTGTAGAGAGAGATCTGGAGTAACTTTAATTTTGAAGGACAGAGGCTGTCAGGAACAGCGTGGCATTAGTGTGTGTGCTGAATGTAAGAACTTTGTGGTGTGCTTGCCATGATTACTGGATTGGAAAGCTGGAAGCCATCGTGACCTGTTTTTAAGATGTAGTGGTAAAGGTATGTAGTAATTTTGTGTTCAGTCTTCTGTAACATGGAGACCAAGCTGTGATGGAAAGATTCCTACTAAAACCAGTTAGTACTGAGGTAAAGTGCATTTGAAAGTATGTTGATATTTCTGGCCTAGTGAGAGTAAGAAAAAATTTTATAAAATGTTTGGTGTTTTCCTTCAGAAACTCTTTATAGATAGTAAGATAATTTTGGAGGATATGTAGATTGTGCATTTTTTTGTCGTTCTGGAGAGCTTCTGCTGGTTTATACAATAGTGACAGATGCAGATCCAGTTTAAGAATGTATTAAGATTCAGGAAATGTATTTTGATTTTAATATTAAAGGTTAACAGTCTTGAAGGGCATTGTCAGGAAATATGAAATATTTTTAATGTGTAACCTTATCTGAGGACAGAAAGATGCTGTATTTGAAATCAGTTAAGACAGGATTTGAAGATGTTGTTGATGTAATGTAATGTAAATTGTATGACAGAGGGAACTGGATGTTAAACATTATAGGGGAAAAAGCAATGTTAAACAGAGGAGACTTGCACAGTTAGTTTCAAAACTTAACATAAATCCCTTCCTGCTGCATAGCTCTGTGAAGTGGTTGTTGAAGTCTGGAGTGGAGCCCGAGAGTTAGTAGTGAGCAGGTAGAGCCTTGATAGATTCAAGCTTTAAGGTTATATGGCTATTGTAGAAGGCTTCTGATGTAAGCTGGAAAATGTGAGATAGGACTTGAAAGAAGAACATGGGACGGTGCTGATAAGTGGAAAAGAATATGAGAGAATTATTTTTGGAATTATTTTCTTCAGTATAGATAGTTTGTGAAAGTGGTTGGAAGGCTGAAGAGAGAATGAGTGGCTTGACAATCGCAGGGAAAAGCTCTAGAATTAGATTACAAAATAGTTAACTATATAATTCTGTTATTTTTATTGAAAATGGTTAACCATTGAAATTCACATTACTAAAACTCTTCTGTATGGGCTAAGGGCAACTGGGGTTTTGCATATATATATATATATATATATATATATATATATATATATATATATATATATATGTATGTACATTTAACTATTCTGATCGATTATTTATGGATTTATGTAGGTGTAGACAGATGTTATGTCCAGCAACGGAGCATTTCAGAGGTACAGAGGTGGGAGAGCAGCTGCCATCCAGAAGCAGTGATAGACAGCCAGTGATGGAATGGGAAGTTGTGGGTTATATGAGCAAATGCACGGCCCATCAATTTAATGCGCAGACAGATGGCTTGAGGTAGACTTGTGGAAATTAAGACCATTCTAATGCCAGCAGTGCTGAGTTAATGCTGCTTTGTTTAGACTGTACCACTTGCTACCTTTGCTGCTTTTCTCTCGCCTGAGAAGGTGAATTAAACATTTAAAACATCATCTGGATGTGGAATGGGGATCCATTTATTACTTATGTGAGAAACGGAGGACTGAAGAAGTCAGTTGGAAGGCTTGCACTGAGAAAGTGTAAGGAAAGTAGAAGTGGAAAAGTGTAGGATTTTTTTTTCTGTATAAAGTGAATAGGTTTAAAGTATCAGCAGGTGAATGAACTTCAGGAGTACCACAGAATATTACGTTTCCATGATTCTAAATGTGGGATATGTTTAAGTTTGTATGTTGAGTAGCATTGTATAGTAGTGGGTGATATACCATTCTTAGAAAAAGCTGCATTTTAGAAATCTGAATGTCATTCTCACAACCCCCACTCATATGTACTCTGTAAAGTTGAAGAAGTCATTTAGCGATCAGGTTTTTGACTGTAATATTAAGTGGGTGTATATTTTTCTTTGTAAATACCAAGTTAGCAGATTACTTACAAAAAACTGTAATGTTAAGTAGTACATTATTGGTGTGAGTCAATGTAAGCCATACGCATGCAGAAATTGGTGCAGCACAGTTTGTGTGAATTATTAGTACAAATGAGGTTACAAAGCTAGCTTTAGGAAATATATAAATGCATATAAATTCAGTATACCTTCTGTTCTTTTAGTTGCAGTTTGTACCCATATCTTGTTTGCCTAAGCCTTATAGGCAGACTGACAGTTTGGGTGTCATATGGATTAGAATTGGAAAGGTTTGTCTGAAACCTGGCAAGAGACCCTGACTTTCTTGTACCTTAAATGGATCAGTAATACAGGGATTGGTAAAGCTTGTCTATAGCCTGCAGAGAGTCCTATCCACTCTTGTAAATGAGAGGATGTGGAACAGTAATAGTATGACATAGGCCATTACCTAATATGATGGTGGTAAATGTAGCTAGTACTTCTTTATGTTTCTTGAATCAGAAGATGAAAACTGTGGAATGTTTTGCCTGTTGCTGTCAGTCATAGTCGTTGAACTTTGCTAATTCCTCAAGAGTAACAAGGAACTGCAAATTCTGTTTGTTCAGACACATTATGAATTACGGTTTTAGAAACAAAAAAATCTTTACAGCTTGTTCTATTGTGTTATGTGAGCTTCTGTAGTTCTTTATACAAATGTATGTTCAGTGTGAAGATGTTTCACTGGTGATATAGGTGTGTTAGCATTAGATGCTGATTTGCTTAAAATGTCACAGATGTGTTTATGGAACTACATCCAGGTACACAAAGCATCACCCATGTAATGTCCCATGTTTTTTTTTTTTTGCTTTTGATGTTTAAATTTCACCCTTTACTTCACCAGTAATGCACTTTCATGCTTTACAGTAAATTCTCTTCTTTTTGTGTGTGGGTAGGTGTGCTCAACATTTATACAAAGCAAAGCATCATACTTTTTCACATATACGATGATTGTCATATATCTGTAGATGTTTTTAGTATGTAATTGAGTTCTTCATCAGAAGTGTCATCTTTGTGCAGGTGTCACTACATTCTGACATAAAGCTGCTGGAAAATATTTATTTTAGTGCTTTGTAAGATTTGTTTGAGTTTGGGCTAAAAGTGATACATTGTAGAGCCAAGTAATGTGCAGTTGTATCCCCTGTGTGGTCCACAGTATTTTGAAGGAGGTATTAGATTGTCAATGGCATGTGGTTTACAGCTGTGTCCTATGATGGCATAACAGCGCAAGTAGTTTATTTCACTGTGGCTGCACGTATTTAGAAAGCCACACCATGCAGCAGTGAAAAGCCATTATCACAAAAGTCAGTACTGTAAAGGTTTCATCTGCAGTATTCTTATGGACCGTGAAAATGATGGGTGAAGCTCAAAATATAACAAAAAGTGTATACTGTTGACATGACCAACACCCCGTCAGGGAAACTGCAAGTCCAAACTTGAAACCATTGTACAGCAGTATCACAAAGATGGTTGCTTTTCCAAGAGCTGGCTCCCATACATAAAGCTTGGCCAATAATTTACTGCAGTCTGCAAGGTGAACTGTGTTCCCTCAGTACTTGATGGAAGTATGATAATGTTTAGTTTGCATCACACACATGGTGTGACATTCACAAAATACATTACTTTGGGTGTGTGTAGAAATGCTATGAGGTAGAACTCATGTCTGTAAATTAAAAAGGAGTTTGTGTTTCTTACATTTAAGAATTCCACTCCCCCAGAAAACGTTTCATACTTTTTAAGAATCCTCACAACAAATATCTCCCATATTGCTTTATTCTTTGTAATTGACATCAAGACTGCTTCTTCATAGATGGGTACAAAAGTTCCAAAGTCAGTGTCTGCAATTTTTTTACTCAAAGTACATTGAGATTCTGTCCCATAGTATTTGTTATTGTAGTTCTGTCATATTGCTTCAGTGCATTTTCTCACCAGGTCTTATCGTCTGGATGCACACAGTGGATGAGGAGGAGAAATATATTGGGAGTATTTTATAAATAGAAGCAGTCTCTCTATGTTGGTGTTATGAAGATGCAAAACTACTTCACTGAAACTTGTTAATTTTTATATTTGTCTCGCAGTTCTATTCAGTAGCAGTGGCTTTTGCAGACTTTCCAGCTGATATGTCATTTCCTGACATTTTGTATTTCACAGCATGATAGCGGTCATAAAAGAGCTGGGAGGAAGGGAGAGTTTCAATAATGCATTGCGATTCTTTGCAGAGCTCCCTGCTTATTTCTAGTTCCTTCAACTCTTCACAAGAACACATTTCCTATTGCTGTGCCTTTAAGTAAAATTAAACTTATGAATACTCCCTTGCATGTACATATCTTGCGTCACAACTAAAGATATAGCAGAGAATTATCTGTTGTGGGTAACATGGAATATAAAACATACTGGTGTTGATGAGATGAATACTTTCCATGGACTGACCTTGCCCACCTCATCATTGTTGACTCTCTAGACCTGATAGTACACTTGATTACAGCCTATCATGTTGCGTGTGGTACTTGTTTTACCATGTGCCTGTTTTTGAAACCTGGTATCTGGAGACCATCATAGAATGTGCTTCCCTTCGATAAACCTCAGGGTGTTCAGCCTAGATGAATCAAGTTCCAGTCTTTTATTGGGTTCTTGACATAAAGATTTTAGTTTAGCCTTGGAAGTGACAGGAAGGGGATGAGAATAATATACTGTTGGAGCCCCAAAATACTGCATTTTTAATCCTAGGATATATTCCTGAGACAGGACATCAGGGAGGATTCTGTCATAGAAGCTAATGCATTTTAACACAAGAAAACCTCACAAATACATTTTCAGCATAAGCATCTGTACAAATCAGTTTGACATAAAAATGACATATAATTATACAAAATTCCAGTTAGTTGTGCTAGCACAAGTCATACATCCACTGCAGTACTTCTCCTGCCATGGCTGGCTTTACTGCCTATTGTCACACCTCACTCAGGCATCATTAAGAAACTCGCCCAGCTGGGAATTTACCCATATATCACTAGATGGGTAGCCAACTGGCTCACCAACAAACACATGCACTAGTTGGGGATTCCACCTCCATTAGTAGCTGGTTACCACTGGTGTACCACAAGGATCTGTGCTGAGCCCCTTGCTGTTTGTAATCTGTTTCTCAGAAGTCCAGGTGAAAATAGATAGCCTGTGGCTTACCAGGTTTGTCGATGACTGCAAACTGGGTGCAATCACCGAGTCCCCCAATGATGTTGACATACTACAAAAAGGGCCTGCACAGACAAATGATTGGTGCCAAAACCACGGACTTAAACTAAATGCAAAAAAAATGTGTTGCCCTTTTCAGCAAAGGGGAAGTCCCTGAAAATTACAGTATTAACAGTACCCTCCTTACCTCAAACCATGTGGTGAGAGACATGGAAGCACATGTTGATAGCAACCTTAAATTCGATCACCATGTGTCCATAGTGGTAAGGAAAGCCTTTTATGTTGCACATCTCATAAGTAAGAGCATCGCATCCAGAGCGAAGGATGTTGTAATTCCCCCGTACTCATCCCTCATCAGACCACTAACATACAGTATGCCCTTCAGTATGTACCTCACCAGACACCCGCAGCATCTGGAGAGACCTCGGAGATTTCTCATCAAGAAAATTCAAGGCCTTCAACACATGACCTACATGGATGGACAGCTTGAAGGCCCTGTCACTGTACTCTATCTTATAGGCTGCTGAGAGTTAACTTGTGCCTGGCCTACAGAGCAGTCTTAGACCCTGACTTAATGAAAATGCTGCACATCCGCAAGTCAAGTGGGACAAGATTTACTCGCTCTGGGATCTTATCCTAGCCTGCGACATTAACAGCACATGCTGGAGAGACAGATATGTCTCCTAAAGATTGCTAGTCCTCTGGAACAAACTCCCAATTCACGTTAAACAGAGGTTCTCAATGACTCTATTTAAGCGTAACTTAGACAGCTGGATGAGAGACTGTAAACATACCCCGGGGGTGTCTCGTATGTCCCTCTTGGATAAGGGTAGTCTGTGCTGATCATTGACTTGGGCGGCAAATATAGACCATACAACCTGGTCAGTAAGAGAGCAAGGGTATAACATGGCTAGGCTTAAAGGCCCTACAGCCAATAGCCTAGTAACCACCTATGAACCTGTGTCAAGGGAAGAGTCTTTTTGTCTGAGTATGAGAGCATCATTTGAGAGAAGACCCATTGCTGCACTCCAGTGCACAGGGCCTTGGGAATGATGGCCTAACTGAGTGCTTGTATTGCAGATGAAGGTCTAGCTAATGAATGTTTGTAGTACATTTGAGTTCTGTGAGTACACAGATGCATATGCAAATTCAAGGTGGCAGTTCATTGTTATCCTGGCAACCAGCCAGCTCAGGTTCTAGGCATAAGCAAAGGCTTTGTCCCATAGCAGTGAGGCAATGCAGGGAAGATGTGGACTGTGGCTATTGTACTGATGACAGGTGATAGCAGGTCTTGCTTCTACTTGCAAAGGAACTCTCTGAATGAAGGAAGGGGGGGTATAGATGATCACTGCAATGTTGTTTCCTCACATCACCCCAGTGGCTGGGGTTATGCCCATCACCATCTCAGTTTCCAGGATGCCGTTGAGGACACATTTACCAACTATTGAGGACAGAGTTACAATCATGGTTGCCTATGTGACTGCTTTTCTTGGCTGTTTTTTGTCGCCATACAGTACTGTGCATGAAAGTTGTACAGATCATAGTCTGATTTTTAAAGGGGCTACTGGCAAGAGAGGAGGGCTACACTATGTATTTAACTCCACCTAAAACTGCTATAATGGAGCTTAAAAAATTATGGGGGAAATCTGCTTTCAGCACTGAATATTACTTATACGTGGGGACTGGAATTTGATTTGCAGTGATGAAGATGTGTCTGGGGGGCCCCGTAAGAGAAAATATAATACAAGATGGTAGATTTTTGAAGAAATTTATGAAAATATTTAGCATGGAAGAAGTGAATTCAGTAGTAAGAGTTCGGACTGAATTTCCATATTATTCCCCAAGGTACAAAAACTGGGCTAGGATAAACAGAAATTATATTTCACAAGAACATGTGCATTTAACTGAAAGTTTTAATACACATCCAGGAACTATTTCAGATCACTTGCCAATAATAACTAAAATAAAAATGCAGGACAGTGAAATAAAAATGAGTCACTGATGCTTTCCCACGTATCTGTTAAGAGGAATTTAAGGAATGGGTAGTTGAAGATATGTGGGAGTTGTTGGGGAAGAAGTGTAGCTAGGGAGTGGGATAAAATTAGAGAAAAAAAGAGAGATGATTAAGAAGTAACAAGAATTATTTATGGGGACTGACAAAGTTTAAAGTATTGTGGAATAGGGGGAATCTCGCAGAACAAGAAGAGAAGCAATTGCAGAATGCTAAACAGAAAATAAGGGATTACCTCGATGATATGCATAAGTTAAGAAAAATTGCTGGTAAGCAACTGTTTTTTGATAACTCCAGAGCACAAAAACTTAGCACAATGACACAGTCAGTAGAAAGGGTGTCACCAAGCTTAGGGAGACTATAACGAGGAAGATAACCAAATATCCTGTAGAGGTACTAGATATATTTTGGAAATTTTATGAAAATCTGTATAAAACGGAGAAATATGGAAATCAAGAAAAGGTACAAATGAAAATGTTTGTGGAAGAATTAAATATGCCAAGGTTAGACGTAGATGAAGCTCAGTCACTAACAGGATAGGAGGAGATGAGATAAACATGGTGATGTATAACCAATCTACAGGAAAGTCCCCAAGTTTGGAAGTTAGGAGGGAAAAAAATGAAAGATCAGGAAGGTTATCTTTAACAATATTTTAAAAAGAGAAGCACCACCAGCCTGGAAAAATGTTGTGGTGGTTGTAATACCTAAAGATAGTAAAGACTTATCAGATCCAGCTCCACATAGGCCCATTTCAATACTAAACAATGATTATAAAGTGTTTGTTTATAATGGCTAAAAGAATGGCAAAGAAGATGGCAAAACTGATAAATCTGGATCAATGTATGGAGGGGAGGCAAACAGTTGACAATATTAATAAAACAGTGGTGATCCAAAGGGAAACATAATGTAAGAAAATACCACTATTATTGGTGGGTCTTGATGCAGAGGAAGCATTTGAAAGAGTAAGCTGGGATTTTATGAGCAGCACAGTGGAAGCATTTGCACTCCCTGATAAAATTATAAGGTTAATTATGAGGGCATATGAAGGATTTTGGGTGAAAATCAAAGTGGGTGGGTCCCCTTCTGATAAGTTCTGTTTGAGCAGAGGAACCAGGCAGGGGTGTCATCTTTCCCTTTTGTTAATTGAATGAATATTTAGAATTATTGGCAAAGAAAATAAGAGATTCAGAAATTCAAGGATATAACTGGTATGGTAGTGAAGAAAAGCTTGCTCTTTTTGCAGACTGTATTATTTTATATCTGATAAAACCAGAAAAGGACATTTCAGTATTGTGGAACATTTTGAGACTGTTTCTAGTCTTTTTGGGCTACAAAATTAACAAAGCTAAAACAAAGGCAATAGCTGTAAACTATGTACCCAGACACAAACTGATACAGTAATACCCATATTTATGGGGGCATGATAAAATGAAGTACTTGGGAGTAAGGATTGTAAAGGATTCTGTTATGGCATCTAAGGATATGTGGGAAGAGACTAAACAAAACACAGTACAAAAACTGAGAAATTGGAAGCTCTGTTTTTTATGGATATCCAGATGTAAGCAGTCAAAACATTTTTAGTCTCTTTAGTTTTATACATGGGTCAAGCATATTTTTATCCACCAGAGAAGTTGTGGATAGTGATTAATAAATAGTTGAAGGATTTTATCTCTCTGGGGGGGGGGGGGGGGGTTAGGGGGAGGGAGTCCACAAGAATCAAGTAGGATAAGCTGATCCTCCCAAAGAGCAAGGTGGTTTGAGATTACCTGATTTGCAGTGGTATGTTAGGAGCCTTAACTGTGTAGCTATGTACATAGCACAAGCAGAAAGCTATAATTCATACAGGAAAGGGATGATGACCTAAGGGGGAAAGCTTGAGATACAGAGACACTGGGATTTTGGTTGCAGATCCTTAGACAGTAATAACCCTACAGAATACTATATTCATAAAGTAGCAGAACGTAGTCAAAGAAGTAAACCAATACAGAAATTGTGAAAGGAGATTCTTCTGATAGGTATGACTTCAACTGGGGATACAGTCAATAGGCAAGAAGGGGCTGGAATTTACTAGAGAAAATTGGCAAAGGAACCAATGTATTGGGAGAAAATAATGAGAATTTTATAGAAGAATGTATTTGGATTGCAGGCTAGAGATCACCTTTCCTATCAAGGATTGATATCTAGGCAAGCAGAAAGACCTAGGGGGATCCCAAGTGAAAGACCAAAACTGATAAGAGTTTGTAGTAGACTTTTTAGAACGGAAGGTGCTGTATGTATATGTATAATATATATGTGTATGTGTACATATTTATTTTTATATATATATATATATATATATATATATATATATATATATAATATAATGTGTGTGTGTGTGTGTGTATATCGCTGGTGGCTTCAAAGAGGGGCTGCAGGAAACATCTGAATGAGTGGGGCCATTGTGAAGGGGTGTGCCCAACTAGAAAGGGGTGGGGCTATGCTAAAAACCACAAAAACTGGGTCTTTAATTAAATACGCTTCCCTGGGTGCCAAACTGTCAGAGTCCAAGACAAAATGAAGTGTAGAAGAAAAAAAATATTTCAGTGCATTGGCTACATAACAGCTTACTTAATATCTAGACGGAAACAAACAGGTTGTGATGCATGAAAAACAAAATTACTTTTTAAATACATTACTGGAATGCCAGTCAAAATAAAGTATAAGAAAACAAGCAGCACTCAACTTAAACCATGTCTCCTTGCACTGCAGTTCTAATTATAATTTACATTCAGCTTTATAAAAAGTACCAAGTAACAGGCTGAAAGTAGCAATCTCTGTGATACCCCCACTTGTAAAAATGTTTCTTATCCAAAACAGGCCTGCTGCCTGACTACTATCTACTTGTTTCATGGGGAAAACATGATCAAAGTAAAAAATGAACAGCAAACAAGAAACGGGCTCAAGATAAATTGCTTAAAGGATTACTGCACAGGTTATGGACCACACATGATAGATTGACATTCTGTTTAGTTTACGGGCAAAGCCTGCAAAGATAACTGTAAAGAGCTTCTGAAAATACTGTAATCCTGTCCTTTATTACAAATACTGTCCTATGCATTTCAATACCCATCGCTTATACGTTCTCTAGTTATGTAAATATTCTCTGCATGGCAACAACAGAAAGGCTTTCAATGATGGTAATTCTTTAACAGTATGCTTATTAAAGCTGACTTGCATCTTACAGTCTCAGACAAGCTTACCTGATGGTCATTAAAGCATTGCTACTTAAACAGAGAGCAACAGGCACTTCAAAAACATGCATTTTCTGATTAAAAAGAACCATAAATCAACAGTATAAAAATATGACCGAAAACCAGAACATTCTGCAAAATCAAGGACATATGAAAAGCCACTGTAGTACTTGTGTCTACTTTGCATGGGGGATACTCTGCATACTTAACACTACGTAACTGCTCCTTGCCTTGCTTGGACACATCCAGAGTCACTACATGGGGGAGAGGGGTGCAACAAGTATGTCACAATTTGAAATGTCTCTGGCTGACTATGATGGCCATGACACATTTGTCATATCTCTCAACCTCAGAGCAAGAAATCTGGACAAAGCCATAAATAAAGTGTGACAAAGGCCAAAATTTTGGACAATTTTTAAATATTGTTCTTATAAACTTAGAAAGATAATTGGGTCTTGTTTTAGTATGAATTTTCTGAAGGGCATGAAATCTGAAACTCAAACATCTGTTATTATTTTTTAACTTCAGTCTGTAATGATTTGCCACTAATTAGCTAGAAAAACACAATTTTATGAAAAACGGACCAAAAATATAAAATAGGCACATAATACAGCTGGGAACCTGTTATAGAAGGGACACTTTTTTAATATTAGTATAGTTAACTTGAGCAGATGACAAAATAAGAGAATCTACATGCATTTCTGAAGTTAAAAGTAATCTATAACTGATCATTACAATTTATTAATTGTAAACCCTCCATGTTTTCTTCCAAATTTGCCACTTTGCAGAGGGACTATTAGCTGAAGAGCAACATTTTGGGCCAAAATTAGGGACAATTGAGAGGTTTGGATATACCTAATTGTATAATTTATTTGCGCGTACCTCCGCGCAGGAAATTAATTTGGACAAGGCCAAATATATTGGCGGGACATACAAACAGTACTAAAAATTGCTCTTGTATAAACTTAGACAGTTGAAAGAATAACAGGTCTTGCATGCATTTTTCTGAAGGGTATGAAGTCTGAAGCTCAATGTCTGTAATTATTTAGTGACTTCATTCCTAAATGATTCGTCAGAAAACCACAAATGTCATGAGGAACAAACCAAAAATAAGAAGCAAAAATCTATTCATTTTGCAAAAATCTGGACAGTTGAGAGGTATATTATAGTAAGTAAATCGCTGTTTTTATTTCACCAAACTCTTAAGAGCTTTCATACTGATGACAGGGGAGAGGGACCGACAACCCCACAAAAAGTAAATATTTGGTAGTAGTCTCATAACCTAAGGGAGCAGTTAATCTCACACACCCCATAACAACTAATGAATGGGTACAAATAAAGTATCATCCCTCCTCCTTGTAAAGTCGTGCATTTTCCACAAAACCTCACCCTCACAAACAAAATATTAAAATAATGTCTTAGAATTAACTTATTAGTTGTCTATCTTGAGTATTAAAATAAATAGATGTATTAATAAAATACTTTTGAACTTTTTAAATTTTAATACTTTACAATCTAGCTTCCCTCAACCTATATACCACCGTCCAAGAACTGCTTACTGTATCTGACACAGCAGTACATATGCATAGAAAATAATGCAAGTATATTCCATTACCTCAATGTAATATCTGTCCTAGAAAACAGAAATATCATTGCTGATCCAAATACATTTAGCACTGCACAAAATTGCATTTAAGTGATAACTGGCATTCAGCACACTTACACACACCGCTGTGATTGCAGTGGTTGACACTAAACCAAAGACAGTAGTAGCACCATGTCCACAATACTGTCTCATAGCTCTCAACCAATCAGGGACACTTTTAAAATATTAATGATATTAACTTGAGAGTAGACATTGACGGAATCAGAACATAAGAATTAATGTACTCTTTCTGGAGTAAAAGAAGTCTATAACTCTTAATTATTGTCCTCATTCAAATGTAATTCACCACCTTTGCTCCAAAAGTCACTAGTTTTAGGAGGGATTAAGAGGGACACAGACAAAATTTGAGTCAATCAGGGACAGTTAAAAGGTATGCTGTCAATACACAGCATGCCAGAATAAAGACCAATTTGTTACCTAGAGCATGCCATCATAAAGAGACTGTCACTGTAGATAGTATAACTCCACCAAGAAAAGAAAAATGTCACTTACTTATTTCAGTCTCTCAGCAAGCTTGTCAGCTCAGTTTAATAGTCACTCACTACAGTCCAATTGAATTAAAAAAAAAACAAAATTCAGTATTAGCCTCAGGTCCTCAGGATGACTAATTTCCGATGCAATGTTATGCAATTCAAATTGCAAATATACAAACAAGTTAACTCTGTCAGTGCCCACCGGCTGCTACTGTTTGGTTCTCGCTCTTTTCCCAGCACATAAAGCCAGGGAAGAGTACGCGAACCAATCAATAGCCATTCAGCCCATCACGTCACGTACGTGCCGGTGGACGTGGCAGTCCGAGCCCCTTCCATTTCTCTGCGGTTACAAAACCGCATAGATTTCTGGGCATCACACTGATGCCTTCACTCATTAATCCAGACTGCTTTTACAGCAGTCTGGATCTGGATTACAGACAAAGTACATTTTTTTTTTACCCAGAACTCTGCAAGCATGCGCAGTTTGATTTCCGGGACTTCAGCAAGTCAATCGGACTCGTAGCTAAATAAGCAGGGGCCAGATAATAAATGATTGTTTTAAAATAATTTTATATTTTATTATTTTATTTACAAAATGTTATTTATCTTGCTGGGAGGGCTCCAGGCCGATAGGACGAGCTGCCGCTGGTATATATATATGGATCTACTTCAGTAGATCGAAGATTTACAAGTTCGAACCACATATGGCTGAGAACGTATGTTCGAACTTGTAAATGTTCGAATACTGAAGTTGAAACACAAAAAATTACAAAGTTGCATCCCCGACGTGGGGGGCTTCGCCCCCACACCCCCTTACTTAAATATGCCAACTCTGAGATCGCACTATATTGCAGACATGGGAAATCTTCCCTTTCTGCTCTGCACGGAGATCTCCATTCAGTCCGATCGAACCTTTACAAGTTTGAACATATGGTCTCGGCCATATGTGGTTCGAACTTGTAAACGTTCGATTGACTGAAGGAGACCCATTGTGTGTGTGTGTGTGTGTGTGTGTGTGTGTGTGTGTGTGTGTGTGTGTATATGTATATATGGATAATTGGTACAGCATATAAAATATATGATACTATGAGAATCGGAGAACATTAGAAATAACTGGGAAGAAAGATTGAATAAACAATTCACAAAAAAAAAATAATGGGGGGGGTATATGTATGACTCCCAAATATGCAGCAAAGTCTAGACGTTTTAGAGTCTTTGCTATGAAATGTTTACATGGGCATTTTTATACCCCAAGTAGACTCGAAGAATTTTTTTCCTCTGGTAGATGGCAAATGTTGGAAGTGTGATGGGGAAGAAAGAGCTAATTAGGAACATTTTTGAATGTGATGAGTTAGCAGACTTGAAAAATTTCCTGCAGACTACTGCAAATAAAAATACTGGGTGAGCAAATTAGCATAACTAAAAGAATAACTTTTTTCAGCTGTGATTCAGAATTGCCTGGACATATGAGTCTAATTATGGTGGCTGCCAAAATGAAAATCAAAGTCTAAGCTAACTGTACTAGTAGTAGTGAATATAGTAACATAGGAAACTACTGGAAATAGGATCTTTAGAAAAGGATAGGAGCAAATCCCATAGAAAGAATGGGAATTGTGGGAACACATGCAGATTAATGTTTTGAAGGAGAGATTAGGTTTAAGAGAAGGCAGGATTTGAATGAGTTACGTAATGTGCCTGAAATGACTGGCTAAATCCTTTTGGCGTTTATTCGCTTCACTTGGTGTTTCTTGGTTGACTAAATGCTATTTTGTTACTTGTAAAGCTGAAATCTGCGCACAGACTTTTATTGTGACATGGACAATTTTTCCCCCCATAGTTAGTAAACATTGCTGCTGCAACTAGATGAGTTTAGTGACTACTTTCTTTAATCACTGAACTCGTGAAAGTGTTATCCCTGCTGAATAAAAATGAAGCACTTTGACTTCCATCGTATTGCTTTTCTCTTCCGTCTGTTCTGAAGCTTAGGTGCATCTATCTCCAGCTTCTAAAGCATATTACTATGTACAGTCTGGTTATTTGCTGTATGTGTATAAGCTCACTATTGTGCTGATGCTGCTTTACTTGCTATCGGCAGGTATCCACCTACAAATCTGTTCCATGTATGTTGTTGGTGCACTGGTCCTTGCGCTGTCTGTGTGCTTAAAGCAAAATCCTCCACCTCCTCTTAAAGAAGCTAGTTAATCATTGCATGTGGCATTCCTGTGTAGCCTGGTTCAGTAAGCATCTAAAGCACAGGAGGGAAGCACTCAGATGGGAATCTGCAGCATCAACTCCCCACCACCACCTCCAGATGTTGCATTCTGCTCTCTCTTGGACCATGGTTGTTGTTTATGTAAATGTGGCAACACTGTGATGTTTCCAAGGTGATTGCAAATAAATCCATATTGCAGAGTCCTGCCTCTGCTTCAAATGGAGCTGTAACTTTCAGTTCAGCATTAATGTTGTTAAAGACTCGCTAGCCAGTTCTCCTCCTTTTTTTCAATATCAGAAAGACTTAATACATGTTTGGATAGTCCTGCTAGCTGTGACCTTAATTCTGTATTTCTGCCATCTTCCAAACACCCCACACACTCTGATAACAGATCTGCAAAAGTGCTAGATGGCTGTGTGGAGCAAAGCAGTGGGGCCCCTGGTGCATTTTTTCACCATGGCTGGAAGAGTTGACTGCAGAGGAATAGGAGTCTGCGTGCTTTTCGAAGTGGGAGGTTCTTGGCAAGATCTTAGTGCAGAATGCCACCGTTTGGAGACATGGGCACAAGTTTGTTTCCAGACTGTAATATTTGGCTTTGATCTGCTAAGTATCATGGATTCATGTCATCTCCATCAGGGCCGTAGTGTTCTCATGTCCCCATCGTAGTATGCTTTGTTACAGCACTACACAAGCCAGCTGACAAAAGGAATGCATTAAGACATTCAGAAAATGCCAACCCAGTATTGATAATGGCCTACCACCTTTTGACTCTTCACTCCCAAATGGACGGTGGATGTAGCTGGTGAGGAGGGAATTAACAAGTCAGTAGGAAATTTGGGAGGCCTTCAGTAGATAGTTGGGTAGGAGGGATCTTCATAAGAAAAATGAAAAATTGTGTAGGATATATCTTTGATTCATATATTTGGTTTGTGTAGTAATCCAGGCTGTTATACAAAGGATCTGTCACCTTGATTTTTTTTTTTAATGAGTTCTGCCACTTGGGTACAGACAGAATCTTCCTCCCTGTCTTGCTGTTTTCTTTTACATATTCTTATCTCTCTACTGTACCCATGTTCACATCAATGTCTGCTTGTAGCAGTATTATTAGTTTTGTTTCACTTTTTTCTTGTTACTGCAATCTGCTGGTCCCTTTTTATCCTTGGGTACTTTGAATTTAATAATTCTGTTTCTCTCTCTCTCTCTCTCTCTCTCTCTCTCTCTCTCTGTCTCTCTGTCTCTCTCTGTCTCTCTCTCTCTCTCTCTCTGTCTCTCTCTCTCTCTCTCTCTGTCTCTCTGTCTCTCTGTCTCTCTGTCTCTCTGTCTCTCTGTCTCTCTCTCTCTCTCTCCCCCCATGGGCATTAATGCCCTTCTAGCCTGCCAATATACCAAAACACTTGTTCCCATAGTAAGTATCCAGGCTGTTCTGAAAATTATCTAAAGTAGTATTTGGTAGTCTGTTCCATGTATCAGCTAATTAGTACACTTCTTATTTCTGGATAGAATCTTCTACATTGGTTGTCTGATGATTCTCTAGTATTTTTTGATAACCCCAAACATTCCCAGAGGTAGTGTAAATTCCTTATAAACCTGGATAAGCTCTCCTCTTAGATATCTATGAGACAGTGTACAAGTTCAGATATTTTAGTCTTTCATAATAACTTAAATGTTCACATTCATGGATGCCCTTGGTATATTTCTGCTGTACTCTTTCCAATTTACTCATGCTTGTTTCTTATAGGGTTTCCATATTGTTATTCCATACTCAAGTTTGGATCTAATGTAACTAACAAACAATGGCTTCATCATTTTTGATTTCCTAGACTTTATAAATCTTATTATACAACCTATAGTTCTATAACTGTCATTAACCAAATGGTTGATATGATTAGAAAAACTCCGTAGTTGAATCTACCCATATACCCAGGTCACTGTGTTCTGTTTTAAATATTCACCTTTCAATTTATTGTCTCCCACATCTCATATGCTTAGTGTTTGATGTATTTGTCAGCATATTATTCTCCTCTACCTAAATGGTCAATTTAGTCAAGTTATTTAGCAGACATGCCTTATCTGTAACACATGTAATCTGTTTACCCAATTTCAGGTCATCTGCATATAGACTGTAGAACACCTCAGATGAAAAAAGTTAGGTCTGAAAGATGGTCTAAACAAGTAAGGGCCCTGTGGGACACCCTGACTGTAACAAAGATTTCACCTATCTAGTTGCTGTATGATACTTGCCATGTCCTGTTTGTATGCCATGCAGCTATCCATCTTATCAAGAGTACATCAGTACCTAGTTGTACTAATTTATTGATCAGTGTTTTGTGCATGACCCTATCAGATGCTGAAGTTAAATCTATATAAATTACATCATAACACAATTTTTCATTCATAGCTGTTATATTGATATAGAGCATCATGTTACAGGTGGTAATCTGTTTTAAACATATGCATGCTGATATATGGTTTCAAGTCCCAACCTATCAAGTTCTGATAACTTATCCAGCATTACCTTCACCATTATTTTTCCAGTAGACTTAAAGCTCTATATGACTTTGAGTTTGTCCTATTCCCCTTTCCATTAAAGATAGGTTTAATAAGTGCATGTCTCCAATCTTAAGGAATCTTCTCATATTTATGTGATATTGTGAATAACAGATATAATGGTACAGTAAGTTTTTGCTGAAGTGTTCTGGGGTCATTGTTACTAATTCCGTCTTCTCCCTGTGCTTTGTTTGGATCCAGTTTGCACAGTTCTTTTTCAATATGATCTTATTTGATTCCAGTATCTGGGGTTACCTGGCTGTCACTAGGACAACTTATCACCCCTTTTGTGGAGCCAAACTGTTTTGCATTGAATTTTGTAAATTTATTCTCAGACACAACAGATTATAGATGTATTTTAGAATCTGCACACAGTTTATCAAGTTGTGTTTCTTTACTCCTTCCACATCTTGTGTATCTATAAAAAGCTTTCCTTTTATGTTCAATATCTTTATATAAATTTTCTTGAGCTTGTCTCGCACTATGCTTAATCTGTTTGTTCAGCTTGTTTACTTCAGTTTTCAAAGTTGTAGTTCGACGTCCCTTCCATTTATTATATTTGTTGTCTCTCACCTTAATCAGATGTATTGTTCTTATGGAAGTATATCCCCCTGGAAGTATATCCCCCTGATGTTGTGTGCCTAGATCCTGATGTTAAACATGTTTGTTTATTTTTTGTGCTCCATTTCTCTTTCAAAACTTTCCACATTCCATCTGCAGTTTTTCCACTGAACACCTTACTCCAGTTAGTTTTACATAGTGACTGTTTTGCTTCATTATAATCTGTAATTAACCTTCTGTGAATTGGTTTAGATTTCAGTTTGGCAGAATTATCTTGCAACAAATTAACCTTTATAACCCTGTGATCACTGCACATAAACAGTGGTACAATTTGCACATCAACAGTGGTAAAATTTTGCTTGAAGTAACAGTAATTTCTTTAGGAACCACAAACAGTGTTTAGTATGTTCTGTCCCCTGGTAGATTTTTTTTTTAAATCTGAAGCAATTGTTGTTCTTGCATATATGTTGTGAATAATTTCCTTACTAACATTGTTGAATCAATTCCAGTCTGTTTCTGGTAAATTTTAAGTCCGCAGCATATATTATTCTTCCCTCCTGTGTTTCATGCAAGAAATGTATGAATTCCTCTAGGTCATCTGCACTTGACTTTGAGTTGTTATGTTCCAGGGTTGTCTTTATTGTCACAGTACACAGTCTATAGTATTGGTGTTATCATTGAACATGCAATAGTCAAAGGTGTCATAACTATCTTTAATCTCTGTCATAACACCGCCACCTGATTTTTGTTAGAATGTCTGTTACAGTAAAAAAAAAATTATACCCTGACAGAACTTGTTTCCAGTTATTGCTCTTTAACCATGTTTCACAAACCATAACATCAATCTTGTGGGAACGTAGCAAATTTTCCATTAAAAAACTTTATTAATAATGCTCCCAGCATTAGCAACCATCAGAGATGCATCAGATGTCTTCATTGTTTCCAATAACTATTTAAAAAGCAATGGATAGAGCTGAAAAGCAAATTCAGGGTTATATAAAGGTTGACCTTTTTTTTCCCTTCCTAAATCTTCTACTGTTCTGTACTTCTGTTTGTGTTTTTTTCCCCCGTAGTATCCTTTACTGCCTCTTCCAGTATGTCGTAAGCCCCCTTTTCACCTTCCTGGCTTCTTCCCAGTAACCTGTCCTTATATTTCTACCTTATTTTCCCCTCCTTTTCTTTGCTGACTGATGTTCATAAATTGTGTTGCTTTTCCTACTGTATGTAAATAATGTCCACTTTTTTGTATACGTGTACATTTGTATGTATTTGATACATATGAAATACTTTGACATACTTAGCAACCCTGCATATGTCACATCTTGCCAGTTATTCATACTACACAATAAAAATGTATGTTTTACTAGAAGATGACCATCCTTTTATGTTATTTATAAAAGGCTGTTTTTATCTGTAAATACATCCCTTAAATATTTCCAATGATTTACTTTCATTTCTGCAATCTAACGCGAACAAACCACTCTGATGATAAATGGCAAAACTAAATAATGAAAACTCGCAGATAGGCACCACAGGAAAATGAAATCTTCTTAAAGGAAGTTTTATTTTTGAGAACTGTCGTCCACAGGGGACTTAATCAGAAATCTGAACAACTGACTAGAAGTCAACTTTATAATACAAACTGACCAGTGGATGAAAGCACTCAAAAAGCTTCCTTTAAGAAGATTCCATTTTGGTGCCTGTCTGCAGAGATGTTTTCATTGTTCAATTCTGTAATCTGTTTATCATTTGTGAAGCTATGGATTATTCTTTTATTAGTTGTTTACATTTGTGGTGATGTGAGGTATTGCCAGCTATGTTGGGAGAAGTAAGGCAGTGGATGTGTAACATATGTTAGCATAGCTAGCTGGAGGTTTGTAACGAATTTTTGTCATTTGTATATCAAACTGATTTGTACAGATGCTTGTGTTGAAAAAAGTATTTCTAAAGCTGCTTTTGTTAAAAATGTACCAACAGTGTGTCCTGCTAGGAAGAAAAGAAATACAGTTGTATTATAGCTGTTGAAATTAATATTGTAACAGGATACTGGAAGAGAAGAGGTTAATCTTAGTCCAGCTAATTTTGAAAACTAGTCTGAAATTAAATTACCTGGCAGGCTATAAAAAAAATATTTTATTATTTATTTTACATTTGTTGAACAGGAAAGTCCAACTAGATGCATGTCCATTTTCAGCGGAGGCCCGGGGAGAAAAGCTCCACAGTTAAATTTTAAGTAATATATAAGGTGTATCCTGAAGCATTCAAATTTTCATAGTACCAGATTTAACATTGACTAGTAACATAGCAATGAAGCTTAAGATTTAACGTATTCATATAGACTGATCACATATTTTACAGTTTTAGGTTGAGGCATTACATAATGGTGAACAGTGCTAGTAGGGGTTGCATTTTTTGCTTTATACAGTCTACTTGTGAGCAAGTTAGTTACTGTAGGGAGTATAGCAACAAAGAGAGCAAAGGTTAGACATAGTAGGGAGTATAGTAGCAGGAGAAGAGACCGAGATGGGAAATTGGATAACAGGTTAAGTAAGAAAAGCAGGAGGAGTAAGTCGCTTAAGTATAGAGTAAGAGTCTAGGTGAAAAGAGAGAAGTGTAGTGGATAGACAAGTGTGTCCTAGCAGTGACATATGGGCATTGACTAAGGAGTAAGAATTACAGGTGGAACTGGAAGGAAGCTAGAGAAGTTGCATTCTTTTGATGATGAAGCTGAAGTCTGAGGGCAAGAGTAAGGGGAGAGGGTGGGGGGAGGTCAGCCAGGTGGGGAACATGTGCATATCCATGTCTGCTTTAGGTGTCCTTTCAGGAGTCTTTTAAATGTAATCTTTGAGCCTGCTGAGGTAATAGCAGTAGGTAGAGTGTTCCAAGTTTTGCCTATGTAGTTGGGGAGGAGGGAGTCCCCTGCTGTGGTGTTGGTCTTTGTGACCTTGATTAATTTTTTGTCACTAGAGGGAAGTGGTCTAATTTTAGCTTGTAGTTCTAGTAGATTGGCCAGAGCTGGAGTTTTGTCTCTGAGTAGTAAGAGATTATGGCATAGGAAAGTTAATGATAATTTAGGAGATTAAGGAATTCAAGCTAGCTAAGTTTTAGGGAATGGCAGTGGTGGGCTCGGTAGGGGACACTGGTAGCAAAATTTGCAATTTGATTGTAACAAGTTTTGAGTTTGACAATTTCAGTTTTGGGTAAGTTGGTGAGAATGGGGGAGGCATAAAATAGTGTGGAAAGGAGGTGAGTTTGAGCACTTGTTATCCTAGCAGGTTGTGTGTAGAAATTGTTTGTTTATATAGACTGCCCACTGTTTTGTGGGTATTTTTAATGGCTTGATTTATATGCTGATCAAATTTGAGATTATCATCAACGGTCACTCCTAGCACTTTAATGCGAGTGTCAGGGGAGATGACAGTCCCATCTCTGGACACAGTATTAAATGGGCTGGGTATTGTGGTAGATTTGTTAGATGTAAATAGCAACAGTTTTTTTTTTCTTGGGGGGGGGGGGGGTTAGTATTGGGTGTTTAAGAAACCAGTTTTCAGTGGTATGGAAGGCATTTTGGGTTATAGAGAGGAGTTTCTCAGAATCATTGGCTGAACAGACAAGTGTTGAGTCATCAGCGTATTGTATAATTGTTGCATCCTGACAGATGCTGTGGAGGTTATTGGTGAAAATGTAGAATAAGAGGGGACCTAAAATGGAACCTTGTGGGACTCCTTGTTGTCTTCCTTGTAAATAGTTCTGAAACCAAGCTAATGCTTTGTTATCAAGGCCAAAGTCAGTAAGGGCTTATACTAGTTTAAGATGGTTGACCATATCAAAAGCCTTTAGGTCCACGAATATGGCAGAAGTTAGATTGCCTGTGTGTTTGTTTTGGTTGATGAGATTTGTAAAAGAGAGTAGGGTGGTGGTTGTGCTATGAGAAGGCCAAAATCCATGTTTGGTAGGCGAGAGAAGTTGGTTGTTAAGCAGGTATGGTATAAACTAGTAGTGTATACATTTCTCAAGTATTTTAGCTAGTGGAGGTAAGATGGCTATGGGGCGATAGTTGGTGAGGTTGGTGGAGGTAGCACCTTTATGGAGGGGGATAATGTAGGAGGTCTTCCAGATGGGTGGTATTAAGGTTTCTGAGATAGATCTGTTTAGGAGGATGGATATAGGGAAGGCATGTTCATTGGCAGCCAACTGAAGGTATTCAGCAGGTATCCCATCAGCTTCTAGTGTAGTAGGTTTAAGTTTGGATAGCAACCTTTTGACATAGTTGGTAGGGATGGGTTGAAATTGGAAGGTTGTTTTGGGTCTGTCTACAGGTTCTGAGTAATTAGTGGTGGTGGATGTGGGCTGTTTTTGAACAAGATTAGAAATAGTTTCTATGACGTATTTGTTAAATGTGTCTGGTGTATTTGTGATTTCACTAGTGGAGGTTGGAGGTGGGGTAGAGGGTCTGCCAGGGTGGAGTAGCTTATTTATTCCTGCCTAGAATTTCTTGGGGGTGTTGTGATGCTTGTTTTGTAGCTGTAGGAAATAATTATTTTATCTAGGAGAACTGCTTTTTTTGGTCTCATTCCTAAGTTTTTGGAATTATTCCTTAGCTGCTGGGGGTTTTGTGGCTCTGCAGTGATACCAGACTTTGTTCCTTTCTGATATTCTATTTTTTAGTCTTTCTGGTAATTCAGGGGGTTGTTTTCATTTTGAGTTTAGTGGTCCGGGCTGGAGCATGGGGATTTAGGATTTCTAGGAAAGTGTTATTGAAATGAATTATGGTTTCTTTTAGAGGTAGTACTTTTAGTATGTTCAGTTGTGATGCTTTAGCTCGAGTTTGAATTTGTTGGGGTCAAAGTTTTTTGTGTTGCACATTGTTTGTAATATGGGGGTCGGGTCTGCCTGGATTTTGAATTTTAGTAGGAAGGTGGGTTGATGGTCGCTAAGGGAGTCCGGGAGGATGCCTGCTCGGTAAGAGGTGTTAGTCTTGTTTATTAAGATCCAGTCTAGGAGGCTCTCTTTGATTTTTGCATTTCCTAGTCTAGTGCTTGATTGGATGACTTGTGAGAAATTGTAGAGGTTGATATGGTTTGTGGGGTTAATAGCTGAACATTTGTTCCAATCTATATTAAAGTAATCGAAGATGATAGTTTCTTGGGGCAGGTTTTGACTTGTCCATTGTACGAAGGCTTCTAGGGTAGGGTTGTTGTTACCTGGTGGTGTATAGCATGTGATAATGTTGATTGATTTTTTTTTTTGTCGCTAAGTTTGAGTTTAGCTAGGGGGAGTTCAGAGTTATTGAAGGAAGGACTTTGTGGATAAATATTGGTGATAATTAGGGTGTTTCTATAGAGTAATGCTACTCCTCCCCCCTTTTTTAGACATTTGTCGTGGCGTAGTACATTGTATCCAGTAGGAAGGAACTCATTGTCTGCTGTAGTCCACTTTAGCCAGGATTCAGTCAGACATAATATGTCAGGGGAGTAGGTGGATATTAGTGCATGCAGTGAGTATACCTTATTGTTAATACTTCGGATATTTAAGCTCAGAATTAGTAAGCTGGTTTGTGGTCTAGTAGTGGGTAGATGGCTGGAGGAAAAGGTTGAATTAGCTATGGTAGTTTGCATAGGGTTAGGCCTTGTATTTGAGTGTATGTCTCCTGCTAGGATCAATTGGTAGTTTTATATGGTGTAAGTGTTTGGAAGGTTTTAGTTAGGATGGCTATATACTTGTTTGTTGTTTGGTGAGCTAGGAGTGATTGGGAGTAGAATGAGTGGGTTAGGTGCTTTCATATTATGATGGTATAGACTTTGGGATATATGTTGGCTGTAGTGAGGAGTATGAGGAATATAAGTGGAGGTATCTTTTGTTGGGGTAACATATGTAGCATTTAGTGTGGTTTGGTAGGAGGTGAGGTAGAGGTTTAGTGTTAGGATAAATAGGGTAGTGAAACTGCATGAAAGGATAGTGGTTATTTTATGATTATGTGATGGTTTCATTATTGTAGGTGGGAATATGGAGGGGGTGTAATTTGGTATAGGTTAATGGAGGGTAGTGAGAGGGAGTGTCTAATCTGTGATTGGTTGGAGTTTTGGTGGGTGGAGATGGCTAGATACAAGACTAAGGGTTGTGAGGACAAGTGGGAAATGGGGACAGGGTAGGGGAGCGGAGTGAATCTGAGCACTAGCGAGGGCGGAGCAGCACCGAGGTCTGCAGGTAAGGATCTTCAAATAAAACTATCAGTAAGCTTAACGAGGGGGTCTGTATTAGAACATCGACTTTTTAAAACGTCACGTTCTAATATTGAACATACAGAACAGCAACTTTTTTCCCAGGGAAAAATTTGTTCCGACTCGCATACACACAACACAAACACACCAAACAGCAATCCACACACACCTAAAATCCTCCATCTACCCCTACACTAAACTGTACACACACCACTAGCTATCCACTTACCTTAACCCAAACCCTAACCGTAAGGTCCGTCACTATCACACACTCACCTCACCCGCACCCTAACCCTCATGTCCACACAATCGCACACTTACCTGACCCACGCCCTAACCCTAACTCACCTACCCTTGTGCCCTAACCCTAACTCACCTACCCTGCGCCCTAACCCTTATGTCCACACAATCACACACTTACCTGATCCTGACCCGTAACTTTCCACCACAGTGCTGAACATAGCGAAGCCACAGGAACGGCCATCCGAATTCCTTCCTTAGGAAGAAATTCGGTGTTCCGCAGCTTCGCTATTTTCAGCGTTCGCTGAATAGGGTTCGATATTTGAACATTTGAAGTTGTGAAACTTCTATGTTCTAATATAGACCCTAATGAGGGTATGGCACACCAACACAATCTTTATTTATTGTAAATAAATGTTACAAATTGTATCTTAACAGTTCTGATTGCAGCCAGAGACAAAATGTTTGTAAAAACATTGTATTGTTCTTAGCACTGAACCAATTGCTATCTTGGAAAGGTAGAATGTTGAAATGGTTTTATGGCTTTCAGATGCTATAACACATCTTAGCAAAGCTCTATCTGTGTATATGGTAACACACGTGCAATATTCTTGTTTGGATTCTATTAAAGGGGTAGTACGGGAACCAGAAGTCAGATGACTAGACGTATGGGATGTCACTTTGTAATCCAGCACTGCAATGATCTTTTTAATACTTGATAAGACAAAAGGCTCTGAGCAGTCTATTTTTGAAACCTGACTTAGAAGGATCACTTGCCCACTTCATCTTGCCTTGCTTTAGTAAGTAACCAGGGAGTAGTAATTCTTTAGATCAGTCAGGAAAATATAGTGAGATTAGTTAAGTACTGTTCTGTATCTGTGTGAATCTATCCACCTGCTATTTTTTAATATTTCCTGTGATTGGAACTCTGGTATTTATTGTAAGTAGATATTTAGTATTTTCATGTTCTTTTATTAATTATATTTAAACTTTTCATTGTGGCTGGTCTTTTTAGAGAATGTTTTAACCTTTGAGAGTACATTTATTTATTTGGTGATACTGTGGCCACTCATGAAAACCTTACTGCATTGGTCAAACACTACAATTTGTATTAATTTTACTCGGTATAATTGGGTACCCTTCTAAGTGGCCTAGAGTAGCTGGCTGTGGAGTGTCCTTGTGGCAGTATCTACCTTGTAGTTTGGGTAGAGGGCCATAGCTAGTAAATCTGTGCACCAGCCTTTCTCAGGTGTATGTGTGTGTGTGTGTGTGTGTGTGTGTGTGTGCGCGCGCACGTTCTTTTTTGGTATTACAAGTATACTTGTGTACAGTTGGATAGTTTCATGGCTGACCAAGATAAAGAGAAACATCCCAAGCCTGGGTTTATTCCAGTGGAGTTCAGGAAGTTCTGGAGCATTTCTCCCCGGGCCTCCGCTGAAACAGGCTCTGTGGAACCTAGTTGGACATTCCCGGTCAACAAATGTTAAATAAATAAAAAATAAAAAGTTTACCCTGTAACTTCCAATGGGCGGAGCCTAAGCCTTTTGATAGAATCAAATTATGTCCTCACATTTTAAATCAATGTTCATATCTCTGGAACCATAGAAGTTATGAAAGAAGTATAAATGACAAACTCTTCGGCAGAAGCTGTTTTTGTAGTGGTAGTAATCTTTAGATTCTAGGTCTTAAACCAAATTTTAAAAGTCACAGTAAATACAGTAACTATTATATTTGCAATATTTTGTAAACAACTTGCAATATCTCAGCAACCACTCAAGTTACACACATACTGTCAGCAGCACTTTATTCATCTAGCTGAGAGCTTTCATATGAGGCTAAGGAGTTCTGTCTGTGTTTCTTGGTTGTTGAGATATTTAAAAAAATGTGGATATTATATCTATATAAAGTAATATCATAAAAACAACAGTTAATATCTATTTACCTGCACTAGACAGAGGTCAACTATTAATGTAGTTGAGTTTGCCATTGTGTAAGCTTTAAGATGAAATATTTTAAAACTTTGTACATAGCATGGATTAGGAATTATTGTGCAAATATGAGCAAGCAATAGTTGACGCCTAGAGGCGTCACTAGGCTTGAACTGCAGATGCACCTGGAGACATCACTGGGATGTAATGAGTTAAAAAATGTCCAAAGTGTGGACAAAAGATGTTCATGACTGATAGTCATGTAAATTGTGTCTATTGTCTGGGTGCCTTGCACTTGCAAGAGAGTTGCTCCATCTGCCATTCCTTTTCAAGTGGAGTATTACATGAAAGGAAAAGAAAACTGATCGATAGAGGACTTCTAACATCTTCTTTTCAAGAAGCTTTGGGCAACCAGGATAAAACAAGTCAGTTTCCCAAGTCCTCGAAGGTTTCTTCGTCGGATTCGTCAAAATCTAAGAAACTGTCGAGCCGAGCGTCCTGTCTTTTTGGAGCCGGTCCCCAGTCTTGGAACTGGTCTCCAAAGTATTGAAATCGTCTATCCTCCAGTTGGTACCACCCTCCATCCGCTCATCTCAGTCCTCAATTAGCTTATCTGAGTTGGATGTGGATCGTGTGGTGCAGAAGTTGCTACAGGCACCGGCATTTGTAAAATTTTTATTGGTTCCAACCCAAGTGGTTTGAGAACCGAAAACTGTTATTCCATCTACTTTTCTTCCCCAGAGCCATACCGGTCCATCAGAGCCGGAGGAGTTGGACCTTATGATTGTGAAGCCTTTTGGAGCCGATGCCTGCTCCAGTGCCATCAGTTCAGTTTACTCAGACTTCATTGGTGCCCATCGAGGAGTCTAGGAGCCAACACTCGCTGGTCGGGCCCAGGGAGGATAGTTGGACTGACCTGTCTGTTCCGACTTTGCCTCTCAGGGCCTCGGCTCAGATGAGTTCGGCTCCTACCTCTGGATCAGAGCCCACTGTTAGGTGCTGAGGAGATCAGTTGTTTCTTTGGATCCAGCAGTTCCTTCTCATTGGAGCAAAGGTGCTTTTGAAGCCATGAGGAGAGTAATGTCCCCCAGGACATCCACAACTTCAGGACCAACTACCTCCTCCCCAAAAGCGCCTGTGTCCGCTTCTGCCTCACAGATCCCTTTGAAGTGTAGAGACCCTGAGCCTCGAGAAGCCCTGGCCCCTGCTCTTCCGAGACCTCACCAGATGTTCCCACTGATGATGTTCCCAGGAAGAGAATTTGCAAGAGGAAGCATCTAGACTCCCCGGAGGAGTCTCTTGCATCTGACACTGACTTAGATGAATCAGAAGGGTCCCCACGATCCCCCTCGGAAGATATCTCATTTGCAGATATATTGGAAATCCTTAAGCAGAGGGGTGGCTGGAAGCCCACCAACCTTACTTAAAGATGAGTCGTTCCTCCTGAAAGCTTTCTAGTCTCAACCCTCCACCTCTTGGCCCTTCGATGAGCTTATGGAGCTGGTCTCATGAAGGCCGTGTGAGTCTCTGGACACCATGGAGCCTGTCCCTAGGAGGCCCAATAAATTTATTTCTGCCCCTCAGGATAAGTCCTTTCTCACTAAGGTAGTGCCTGTTGATGCCACGGTGGTGGCGGCAACCACCAAAAAGGAGATGTTAGAAACTTCTTCCTCTGTCCATCCACCTAACAGAGACTCTAGGATCATGGATAGATACAGGAAGTGCATGTATAGTTCTGCGACTTTTGCCATGCATTCACTGAACTATTTTACACATTTCACAAGACTGCAAAGAGACCTCCTAAAAGAGCTTGGAGATACTTTTCAGGGTACTGTAGCTGAAGGAGCTTCAGACAAAGTTGTCTCCCAGCTCGCTACCCTTAATTTTATAGTGAACTCGTCCATGCATCTTATCTCATATGCAGCTGATGGAACGAGTAGGGCAGTGGGTACAGGAATTGCTTTCAGGAGACACTCCTGGATGCGCTTATGTTCCTTTGCCGAACCCTTTGTCACCACCCCTTTTGATGGCTCATCTCTTTTTGGGCCCAAAGTTAAGGAAACCTTGACCAGGTGTGAGCAGGAAGGAAAGACTTTGTCTGCCGTCGGAGTCCATTTTTCCACCCCTACTAGACCCTACCCCAGGGGTCAAAGGGAAGGAAAGATGTGGTTCCGAAAAGCCCAATGAGCCTTTCTGGACGCACATGGTGAACCCCCCTCCAGGGGCAGAGGAGGGGGCAATAATGGAAGACGCTGCTCTCGTGACAGAGGGGCTCCACAAAGCCAGGGTGACAGAGACCAGTTTTTTGAGAAGCCCTACCATCCTGAAAGGAGGCCTGACTGTCCTACTCTGGAGGCAGTCGGGGGGGTCACTTATTTTTGTATCCAGACGCCTGGTAAAAAATAACAAACGACAACTGGGTACAAAGTATAGTTTCCAGAGGATATTCTATTCCCTTCGCCATCCACCCGCAATTGATAACAAAAATCCAGGACGTTCCACCCAGTTACAGGGAACAAGCAATAGTAGCAGTCCAAACGTTGCTAAAAAAGTCATCCAACCAGTTCCAGCAGACCAGACAGGATTCGGAACTTACTCAAGATTCTTTTTAGTTCCAAAAAAGACAGGGGACTGGAGACCTATTTTGGACCTCAGCAGACTAAACAGATCTGTCAAGGAGAAGTTCTGGATGGTCACGCTTCAGTCAATACTTCCCTTCTGAGGGAAAGACAATTGGATGTGCTCGATAGATCTCTGTGATGCGTACCATCATATAAAAATGGCCAGACCATCCATGGATCATCTGCGCTTCCGGCTGGGAACCAATCATTACCAGTTTCAAGCCCTGCCCTTTGGTCTCACTACAGCCCCAGTGTGTTCACCAAATAATATGGCAGTGGTCACGGTTCACCTGGGACATTTGGAATTCCAGGTGTTTCCGTACTTAGACGATTGGTTCCTCACCGCCACTATCAGGCATCTGCTAATACAAGCCAGGGACACCACTCTTACTCTTTGCAATCAACTGGGCATTACCATAAACTCAGAAAAATCTGCCTTGTCGCCATCGCAACATATTGTTTTAATCAGAGCAGAATTGGACACCACCACCACCACTTTAAAACTTCCATCAGAAGGGATATTGCTACTTCATCAGCAAATTTAAAACATCATATCCAGAGGCAAGGTTCCAGCATCAGAAGTGCTTAAGTTGTTAGGGATGATGGCAGCTGCAGTAATAGCAATTCTGTTGGGTTGCACGCACATGCGGATTCTGCAATGGCTGCTGTTCACGGAATGGTCTTTCCAAGAGCTCCCAATGTGTCATCTCATTATTGTAACCAACTCACTCAAAAAGGATCTTCAGTGGTGGTTGACATCTCTTCAAGTAACGATAGGTCGTCCTTTTATCCTACCCTCACCATTGGCCACCGTGACCACAGATGCTTCTCTGATCAGGTAGGGGGGGCATTTTCAGGGAAGAGCAGCCCAAGGCATATGGACCGAACAAGAACACATCTGCATATCAAATGTCCTGGAGATGAGAGCGGTACTCTTGGCATTGCAGTACTTTCAGGACTCTCTCCCTCTAGGGACAATTGCGATTCAGACGGACAACATGTCAGTGGTCTGGTACTTGAACAAACAAGGAGGAACCAGGTCCTACCCGCTTTGTCTAGAGGACCTAAGAGTATGGCAGTGGGCAACATCCACCCAGCGCTTTCTGATAGCAACGCACATCCCTGGGAAATCCAACGTGATTGCAGACAAACTGAGCAGGACAACTTTGTTGCCTCACGAGTGGTCCCTCAGAGATATAACGGAGAGAATATTCCACAGATGGGGCCAGCCTTGCTGTGATCTTTTTGCTTCCCCCATGAACACAAAATGCAGAAGCTACTTTGCCCTGATTCCCCCTGTGCAAGATTCCCCAAGGGATGCACTCGTACACGATTGGCCTCCGGGTCTCCTCTGTGCTTTCCCACCAATTCCTCTGATACCCAAAGTACTACAGAAAGCAAAAGCCCTGGGAAGGACCATCATTCTAATAGCCCCTCATTGGCCTCGTCAGATTTGCTTCCCTTTCCTTCGACTTCATCTGTTGGAAGAGCCTTGGATTCTGGACCCAGTTCCAGACCTTCTGACACATTTGTTGGGGGCCCTTCATCCGTCCCTTTATTCCCTAAAATTGACAGCTTGGCTGCTCCAATTCCCAACATAGCCAGGTTCCATAACCTCTCAAACGAAACGCAGCATATTTTAATATCTTCTCATAAATCCTCTACTAAGAAGTTGTACCTTAGCAAATGGAGGAGATTTTCCATATAGGCATCTCAGAATAGCATTGATCCCTACCAAGCCTCTATTTCCTCTATATTAGAATTTTTGACTATGCTTTTCAACAAAGGAGCGGCGGCACCTACAATTCGGGTACAGCTTGCCGCCATCTCTAATTTTCATCTTGGTATAGAAAGATTTAACATAATGTCACACAAGCTGTCCAAAGCCTTTCTCAAAGGGACCTTCCACCTCAGACCACCAGTTAAATCCCCTTATACCCCATGAAACTTAAATTTTATGCTCTCATGCATTATTCTCCCACCTTTTGTGCCAGCTTCCTTATATGATTTGAAATTTTTGTCTTGGAAGACTATCTTTTTGGTTTTTTTTTTTTTAGTAGCCATCATGTCTGCCTGAAGAGAATCTGAACTACAGGCCTTGTCCATAAAACCTCTATTTGGTTTTTCATGCTGATAGTTTCACTACGAACAAATCCTTCATTCTTACTTAAGTTTGTACTGAAGCTAACCTTAACCAAATTATAGATTTACCAGTGTTTTTCCCCAAACACACCAATAACTTAGAGCATACGCTGCACAAGCTTGATGTTCACAGACGGCTCAGATTTTACCTGGATAGAATCAAATAATTCAGAAGATCTGAACAACTTTGTTTCCTTTTCACATTTTAGGAAAGGTATGCCAGTGGCAAAAACAACACTATATGTAATGGTTATCTGATTGCATCACTTTCACTTACTCAGCTGCCAATTTACCTCTACAACACAAAATTAAGGCTCTTTCTACCAGAGCAGTGTCCACATCCTCTGCCTTTTCTGCTAGGCTTCCTATAGACAATATTTGTGCAGCAGCCACTTGGTCAAAACCTCATACTGTTATCACTCATTACAAGGTTGATATGGCCTCCAGGGACAGTGCCTCCTTTGGTTCTTCTGTCCTGAAAAAAAACTCCCATGAGCCACCCAAGAAAGATGGTGCTTGAGATGCTACCCATCTGTAAGAATGAACGTCAAGATAGAACAACTTCACATAAAGAAGTTATGTACTCACCATAATGTTCCATGTGAGTTGTTTATCTCGCCTTCATTCTTAATTCCCAGCCTCCTACCCCCTCCAGGGTTTTTTGAGGACCGAAATAATAGTTTTATTATGGTTGCTTTGTCTTTCTATGATTTTTACCTAAAGTGATAGAATGGCATATGGTATTATTAGAGGCAGCAAACAAGATCTGTGGTAACTCAAGGTGTATCATGGGATAGGGACTTGGCCTCAAGTTGTCTGAAGACCTTGAGCTTTGTAGTAGGCTGACTCTGAACCCATCTGTAGGAATGAAGGTGAGATGAACAACTCACATGGAACATTATGGTGTGTACATAACTTTTTTTTTGTTTGTATGAATGTGTGTGTGTGTAGGGTGTTTCAGAGGGGTGCTTCTGATTGTGCCCTTCTGTGTGGAGGCTACATGCATGTGTTCCCTGTTTTGGGGTTTTATCTAGGTGCCCTTATTTCCTCCAACACCAGAGACATACCTTAGGTGAACTAGCATTCCTCCAGTTTTCCTGTAGATAACTATTGGCATGCATCCTCTGATAGACCTCCATTGTCAGGAGCAGTATTGGTATGTCTATTTGTTTGCAAAAAGATATTGCCAGTTTTGTTTGAGGAGGCCCACATTATTAGGGACAGATGCATGCCTCTTATGCTTAGTGTAAGTGAATTACAGGACATCCTAGACATTTGGAGCTTCTGGGAGTCACCAGGTCCCCAGATGCCTGGCTGTATGTCTTCAGACTCTGGCTTTGCCCTGGGCCTCACCTAGTCAAAAATTGATCCTGCCCAGAGGTGCATGCAGAATTTCTATAAAGTTTTTGTTGGAGCTGGGGGCTAGTGTGGTCATCATTTCTTCTAACCTTTCTCACAGTCAGACCTCAGAGAGAGGCACATAAGGTAATTGTAACTTTCCTGGAAATAGTGTACTGTCCAGGAGTTGCACGTTGCAATACATTGTGGTGGTCATTTGTTTTTTCACTTTCCTGATGGCCACCTGTGTACGCATTTAACATCTGGTTATCTTACATGGGTGAGGAAGAACACATTGTATACATGTCTGACAGCAATGCAGCAACTTGAAGTATGTTAATGTGGCTATGTTTCTTTTACCTAAAGGGGCAGAGAGAAGGTGGCTGAGTTTTGGATGGGGTGAGGAGGAATGCTCCATATGAATGTCTGACAGCACAACTTGAAATGTATGCTTATGTTTTGTCATTTGTTCTTTCACTTTCATCCCACTCTAGCACCAGAGGGCGGCACTGAAGGTGACTTTATATTTTTGTAGAATAGGGAGACGGGTACCATTGTAAGTTCAATATTTTATTTTTGTATCCTTGCAAGCGTTTTTTTCTTACTGTATTGGGAACTACTTTCTTGTCATCACTGAACATTAAGCTTTGGACAAATTTATTTCTTCTTTGAAAGGTAAAGGATGAAATCATTGGACGAAAGGGTTGGAGGAAGCTCTAAAATGCACCTCATAGCATCTTAAACCCCATATCTTCTGGAGACCTAGCAGCCTATAGAACCCCTGGCTTAGTTCACTTGTATCTTCCACAGTTTTTACAGTGCAGTCTTGGCCAGTTATGTTTTGAAAGGATAGAGGAAAAAGCTGAAGAGTAAGGCAGAATATGAAAAAAACAAGCAAAACATTAATGTGTCTAAATGGCGTGGGGAATTTGGGGAACATTGATGAGTGTGAGGGGGAAACTATTTTGCAGTAGGGAAGGGGTTGGGACATGGAGAATTTTCTTGATGCATTTCACCTAAGGTTGGCCCTGATCATAGTCTACTGAGTATATACACCTCCGATGTCAAAGTGATTAGAGTGAGTACTGAGGCAGTCTCAGAGTGAAAGTGATTTGACTTCAGCTGTTTGAGCACATTAATGGTCATTGGCCTGCCAAAGAATGGCTCCATCCTATTTCGGTTAGCTGCTCCCATTCAGTTGCTTCCTGCAGCCTTCCTCTTACTTTGACATCAACAGCTGCCACTGCTTGTTATGTAGAGTAATTTTCTTCCTGTATGCCCACTGGCTGTTTTTAGGAAGTTTTTTTCAAGTGCTTATTCTAAAGGTTTGCCCATGTTTTATCTTGTCTTTGTAGTAATGTCTGTAAGAAAGGCCTACAACTGTTTGCCATATTGTTTGATCCCCTTTTCTTACCGACTGCTACCTTTAGTAGGTTAACACTGGCATAGTAAAGAGTTAAATGGAAGAAGTTTTACATTCCTTCAGTATTTCCCATTTGTCAGATAGTTTTATTTAATAATTCACAGCTTCAAGCTGAAAATGTTTAATAGAGCTGTGTAGTATGTCAACATTATAAGTATGAGTAAATAGTATTGGTACATTAATGGTTTGATTTCCAAGCCCACTGCCATTGAGTTGAGTTGTAGAAAAGGATTTAACTATGAAGTCCATGTTAAATGTTTTAGTTTCATTGTTGTGATATTATGGGTTTGCAAAATTTTAAGAAGTAAAAGTTTCAGCATTTACCACAAGTCACACCGATGAGCATACCTTTCAACCCCCTGAGCACTGAAATTCAAAGCACTAGTCTTTGAAAAATTATAGCAGCATTTTATAGAATGAGCACTTTCCTCTTCAGAATAGAAAAATATCCTTCCTTTTCCCTCTTGCAGTATTCTTTACTCTTGGGATATCCTGATGAGGATAGCCAAACATCTTGCCAGCATAACAAAACCTTTACACCTTCTTGTTGCTGTAAATCAGATCCTTGTCCTGTGTACAAGCATAAGGTACATAAGTGATGTACAACCATCCAGAGACGGATCCTAGCCAGTGTAATGGATCAGGGCCCTTGGGCTCCACCCTCCCCAGCCATTCCAGTGTCCCATTACTTGGCTACTTCTCCTCATTTACCATAAACACTAAAACCTTTCCGAGCACATACTATTTTCATCTTTACTTCTACAATGATTTGCCGCAGTGGTACGGCGGTAGCGTTGTTACCTCATAGCAAGAGGTTCTCCCGTTCGATTCTCAGTGTGGCTTGGGAGTGCCTTCTGTGTGGAGTCTGCATGTCCTCCCCGCAGTTGCGTAGCATTTGAAAGACATGCGTGCGTAAATGGGCGTGCCTTCGTTGAAGGTTGGGCGTCGACCTGACACCTCGGCGTTTCGTAAAAATCTACTGCCAATCATTATCGGAGTTCCGTTGTGGCGACCCCTTACCGGGAAAAAGCCGAAAGACAAACAACAACAACAACAACTTCTACAATGATTAAATATATTTAAAACTTTTATTTCATATTTTAAAGGGCAAACACTGATAGCCATTTAATAAACAGAACAATACAGTCTCCCAATGAAAACAGACTTGGCATGAACAGTTAAGCTTCTCTTCTCTTGAAACTCACATTCATTGTAGCAGCTTTGAAACCCACATTCAAAGAAAATGCACCTGGCCTGTAGCAGATTGTTTACACATTCATTTTTGTACAATGCATGTGTCCTTTTAATTCACTATCCTGACTGTATTAAATTATATTTCTTGTATAATACAGCACCATTTGTTAGAGCATATTTTAAATTTGTATGTTTTAACGTTTTTCCATTGTGATGAAATAAAACATATGAATCAATAATGACTAAACTACCCATACAGAACATTTCAATCACAAAAATCCACTCACTTCTGTCATTCCACCTATATCAGTCAATATACACAATTTCTGCAGAAGTAATCTCAATAATTGCACATTCAAGAGATGTAAAACTAATTAAGAGGTTGCTGCTGGCAAAAAAATTTACATTTCATTGTTTCATGTACAAATTCCGTGCCTGCTGCCCTTGAAGAATAAGCTGTCCATGTTGCATTAAAATGTTTGGTAAACTGGTAATATTGCAATAGAGAATGGATGTCAAACTGACAACAGGTTTATAGTTACTAGACATCTCATCCAATGGAGGGAACACTGAGGAGTGCAGCACCCCAACCTCCCCTTAAAGGGTGCACTGCAGTATTGCCACTCCATGTACATGATGTGGGAGTGGAACCCACAGCCGTCTGTACCAAAGGCAAGTATGATACCTATTGTGCAACTAACAATACTTTTAAAATTCATAACACAAACACTGATGTTCATTTGCTAAACAGAAAATTTACATATTGAAAACAGACATAGCATGAGCAACAGTAAAACTCTTCCCTTGAAACTCAACATTCCTTGAAAATGCACTGGAACTCAGCAGTCCTTGAAAATGCACAAACTAATGACAGTTTGGCAGTTGGTGTACAGGAGTCAGCTCTAGGGTCTTGTATTCAAGGTACATGGTTTCAGCCTGAATAAGTTAACCAACCTACTGTTCCTAATTGGGGCATCACATGTGTGCTCGCATGCATGCATGCATGCGCACACACACACACACACACACACACACACACACACACAGTTCCACATTTTGTTTGTGATAGTAACAGTTATGCTTGATGCTCATCTATCTTGAAAGTCCGAAATGGCAACAGCTCTCCATGGTTGTCTAAAAAATTCACTCTCCTTCATGCTTGCGTCTTATAAATTTGCATTCTACTCCAAAGTTTGTGTACATGCATCTTACTAAAGATGCACAGACACTATTAACGGCACACACTGTGTGCCTAAAGACAAAAATGTAGGATTTTTTGGCAGCGCTCCCCCAAAGCTAGTGGCCCTAGGTAGTTGCCTAGTTCTCCTAGTGGTGGATCTGGATATGCTAGCCCCTAGTCATCAAAACTACTTTGCCGCCAATTTGAACGCTACCTTCTCATTCAATGTGCAAACTGTCAAACTGTTCACAGAGTTGGTCTATAGAGCCTTCTAGAGATAGGTGCTCCACTGCAGTCTCTTCCTTCCTTTCGCCTTAATTTACATGTTATCCAGGAGGAAAAAATGAGTGTGGGAGGCATCTTCCCCAAAAACATAGACCTGGGCAGTACTTTTTTTGTTTGGGTCCTGCATGTGACCATACACAGTGTGAGATTTGTCAGACGTGTGTCTCTAAGGCACTCCACAGTTGGAGAGCCACAGGTTGAAGCTTTTGTACCAGGGTGCCATTGATGCATTTTTCCACCCTGACATTCAGCTGCTGCTTAAGAAGAAAGCTAAAAAGGCAAGTACTGAACATGCTTCTGTCCAGTCTCCATTGGATGTCTCCACTGGGTTGGACAAAGTACCCAGGGAATATTATGTACCAGTGTCGGACCCCTTTGCCATGACCTAGTTAGTTGGAGGTTGACATGGAGCTGTCTAAAAGCATGTCTGCTGATGCTGTGCCATCTAGTGCAAAAGAGTAGGGAGAACCATGGTTTATTATTTTGGAGGGGCCTAAGGGGATTCCCCAAATATTTGTTGGAAGAGGTGCCTGGTACCCTCATCAAATCCAGGCAGGGTTCTGGACCTTCTAGATTTGTTAAAGCTGATCTTTCTTTGAAAAAGAGGCAGAAGACTACGCATGTGGCCCCTGTGGCTAAGGATCCTCATAAAGAATGACAGGATTTTACTCCGTGACTTTTCAGTGCTTTTATGGCTCTTAAGCCCCTCAAGAATTATCTGTTTCTGCTTCTCTTCCATGGTCTTCCACTCCTTCCAGGCATCTCAGGGACTCTGAAGAGTTACAGTCTGGTGACGAGTCATCTGCTTACTCTGCTCAGATCTATTCTCCTCTAGCCCTGGGCTCTGTAGATGTGGATTAACTTTCTCCTGACTCCTATGGAAGAATTGTCTGTTGGGGATACAGTGCTTCATATGATGGAACACTTTGTGGGTCTGCTCCCAGGTTTCTGACTTTCAAAAGGGATTTTATGAACTCTTGCCTCCTCTGTCTTCTGCAGTCCTTCAAGTACTGTATGTTCTTTTGGATACTTTCACTGCAGCTTCTCAGGCTCAAGCTTCTGCCCCTAAGAAACCAGACAGATTCTATAAAGTTCCTGAAGCTCAACAGTTTTTGTATAAAAGCTTTTCCTATGACCTGCTGTTATTTCTGTAGCTACTGATAAAGTAATCCAAGTTGCTCTTGTTTTGTAAGTTTTTTTTACCTTCTGATAAGGACAACT